>NW_006239049.1:1247908-1248970 GCF_000226075.1 Solanum tuberosum | reverse complement strand
GGGGGGGGGGATTCTCTATGTGATAGACATGGGTTGGCTATGATTTGATATGAGGATGTAAGTGACTTTGATGGTAGAGTCGGCAGCAAAAGAAGGAGGGTGACTTAAAGTGAAATGTGTGGGTCTTAATGACATTTTTAAGTTATTATTCTTGATTATGTGTATGATATTATGTGGTGGATTCGGGTCGACCAATGATGTCTACCAGTACGTGTTGTTTATACTGAGACTATTAATGTTATTGCACCTAGCGATGGTTGTAAGATTAAATAATGTTTCTTAGGTAAAGGCAATGATGATCTCCGACCGCTTCATCTTCTCTTTTCTTATGGTAAGAGTTGTGTCTTATTTTCTTTTATACGTTGTACTCTCTTATTAGCTCTTGTACCTATTTACACTAGTTCATTTGGAGGGTTTTCGGTTAATTGTAAAAAGATGATTCCTACATCCGAATTTTATCTTTCTTTCATCATATTAAATAGGTTCCTTATGTTTTATTAATTTTTTCATTGGTTTTTCTAAATCTCCTATCTAGGTGTTAGAGTAGGTGTTTGTACGACCCGGTGGGTTGAGTCATGATAGAGAGATTGAGGATAGAGAATGTGTCAATTAGTATTGAAGACCTGAATTAACACATATATTATACACAATTGCTCTATTCTAGCTATTTGTGAGGTTGTGGTGTATCTCACTTCAAATATGGTACAAAAATTTTAAATAGTGGAATTGTAAGTAATTATTTGAAAGTATAGGTAAGATTAATATATGTGGTATGAATGTTTGTCTAATTATGTAGTTCTTTTTACATATTTATTGGACAAATCTTAAACACTTTAATCAATGTACTCCCTCTCATCTGTTTGAAAAGAAATGATCTAGTTTTACTTGATACAAAGTATAAGAAAATCAAAAAGAAATATACCACCTGGAAAAATAAATGTATGTCAAATATACCAAAATGCCCTTTAATCTTTTGATCTAAAATATACCACGTGGATAATCTCTCTCTCTCTCTCGTTATATATATATATATATATATATATATATATATATAAGAGAATC
>NW_006239049.1:1217932-1246327 GCF_000226075.1 Solanum tuberosum | reverse complement strand
AACCTTAGGCCCGCCTACATGGCGCCATCACAAACCATAATTCACTTTTAATTTATTTATTTCTAAAACTGGTCTTCCCCTTTCATGAATAGTTGTGACAGTTATGAAAAGTTGTGACTTTATGAAAAATTGTGACTTTTATGAAAAATTGTGACTTTAATGAAAAGTTGCGACTTTAATGAAGAGATGCGACTTTTATGAAAAGTTGTGTCTTTTATGAAAGGTTGTGTCCTTTCTGAAGAATTGCAACATTTCCAAATAGTTGTTACCTTTTCGATAAGGCACAATAAATATTTGTTCACACTACCATTTGTTGTGTATAAATAGAGGGATTTCCTCTCATTTAAAAACAACGAAAATTCTAAACTTTTTCTTTTCTTCTTCTTCTTCACAATTAAATATTTATGTACTTTACTCATGTTGAGTGGCTCAGTGACACCATTTCTTATTTTAAAAATCTTGGTATGTATTTTTACAGTCATTAATTTATGCTTATATTATTAAGGATAAATGATAAGATGTAATAATTTTCATTTTCCTTTACTTTATTAATATTTTATGTAGGATAATATATATATGTAAAGGTATATATAAGATAATGTTAAACTTTCTGATGTGGCATTCCTCTAAGGGCTAGAAACCTATTTATTTTTTTTGTGGTTTTTTTGGCCATTTTTTTAGATTTTAAAATATAAAAAAATAAGGTAAATAATAACGATAGTCACATTTAATTTTTTCTTCATTAATAACCATATTTAATTTATTTTATCATTATTATTATTATTCTCTTTTCTTTAATATTTCTCAATTTCTTCTTTTAATATTTTAATTTCTTCCCTAAATCTCACCATTAATGATATTTATATCATTTCCTTAAATCATTGTTTTCCCTCTCTCTGTTCCTTTTTACTTCTTTTTATAATTTATTTATTTCAAGAAACTTGCATTTCTATATAATACTAGTAAGGATGCCCGGGCCCAACATGAACGAAGTGTTATTATAAATTTTTAAAAGTTGATACAATATGTTAAAATAGAGAGTGCGCAGCATGGTGTGCAAAGTGTCATGTCTTTGCTAATAAAAAGACATAAAAAGACTGTTAGATTCGTAGAGAAGGTACAATTTCCATTTTTTGTGTAAAATTCTCAAATTGATCAGTAAAAGGGTTTGAGTGCATTTTCTTCACTAATTATGTCTACTTGAAATACAGTGATTTCTATGTACTAAAATTCCGCTGAGCATAATCGTATAAGTTTAGTCATATTTCTCTTAGTTTAGGCATTACCTACACACACCATTTAATCATAACAGACGGGAAACAGAAAGCAAGAAGGACTGATGCAAGTGCAGATTTATGTTTGTACTAACCATCAGTCGAAATCTCTGTAAAGTTGAGAGCGTGTACATTTTCTACCTCAGAGAATTTTGTTTGATTCTCCCTACTTCAATCTCCGATCAAAGTTACGGCAGAATATTAATCGTCCACTCCTTTTGGAAAAATTGCAATTAAACATAAGCTTATCTAAACAACGAAACCCCAACCATCTTGTACAAAATGTCAAAATTAAAGGGTTGCACATGTCATCTTGATCTGTCAAAAAGTGAGACCCTACCGTGGTTCACTATATTCCTGATAAATTGGACGATAATAAATTATATTTGTGAAATAATAATTAGTTGATAGAATCCATGTCTCGACCTATAGATTGATGATACCCTTTTATGATTGCTTATAAGTTTTGATGTGAAAACCCTGCAGGTGGATTTTATAGATACATATATATATCCGTCACATTAAATAAATTAAGCATAGTAATAAAGGATTAAACTAATCAATGAATTAAATTATCAGAGATTTAATTTAATTGATTGGTATCGGTATGTTAAACATGGGGAGTTAAATAATATTTAATGTTTAATTTTGAAATTAAACCAAGGAGTGCAATTACGGATTTTTGGTCGAATAGTCTAAAATTTATTATGGTAGGATTAATTCACTCATTTTCGAATTGATACAATAATTGGAAGCCTTTACTATTAAATCGGTGGTCCCTACTATACTAGATTATATATATATATATATATTGAGAAAATTAAATAGAGGATTCTAGAAGCAATTAAAACTATTTTCTTACTCTGCTTCTTTACACGTTTCAAATGAATCTTTTTGTTAAGAGATAGACTCCCTCACGTTTCCAACTATCAGTTGGAGAAACATGGATAAAAGGAGCAGCCTCTCACAAATTATTTTCATACGTTTTACACATCACAAAATATAATGCGCCCATTGAGGCAGAATCTGGTTTTAGTAGAACGCCAAAGACCTAGAGACTATTGTTCTTGACGATCTTTGTGCAATCTTCAACTGGTTAGTGAATCTTATTCACAATTTTTATATATCATCTAGATTAATTGGAGGTTCTGTGATCCTGTGAATGCTTCCCCTGTCAAATCTTCTATCAATAACTAGCACTTGTAAATCTCAATATGTATAAGAATCAACCATCAGCTAGAGACATAAAAATAAAATGAGGGTTATTCTAAAGTAAAGGCATAATACTTACTTATGAGAAAAGTATGCATAATGAACTTATATATTAAGTCACTCAAAAGCTTATGTTTATACATGAATAAAAAAATGTAGAATCTTCACAACATGATACAAAATAAAAATTAAAAGGTATTGCAGCAGTCCAAAACGAAGAGAAATGTAACTACCTGTCTATAGTTGGAAAATTGATTAGCTTGGTCTTAAAATTTAATAAATATGGAAATTAAAACAAAACAATGGTAACAGATTCAACACTCATTTGAGAAGGGAAAGGAGCTTAATGAAGTAATGGAAGACAGAAACGAAGCTAGCGTTTGGTCACAGATTTTCAAATATTCTTGGCAAATATTATCTCGGTTAAAATTTCGGTGAAATTTCATCATGTGTTTGGCCGTAGTATTTGGGAAACCTATTTCAATTTTTTAGAAAAATATAATTTATACCCATAAGTTTTAAAAATTATCAAAACTAACCATAAATTTGTATTACAAGTCAATTGAATCTTCGTTGCAACAAATAACAAGTAGTGTCCGTGACACTGGAGCAATGTGGTAGTTTGGACTAAGTGCAACAAGCATCGTTCCATACATCGTGTAGTAGACAAAACACATGACTTTTTTACCCTGAGTTGATTGTTCATCATTTTCATCAACAACCATATCATCACTTTCATATTCACTGAATATTTCATCACTACATTGGTGTTCACGTAAAAAATTATGTAACACGCAAACAACTATTATAGAGGGTAACTACAAAAGAAAAACTATTATAGAGAGTGTTTTTGTAAAAGATAAAAGTTTGGTGTAAAATTTTAATTTTTAAAAGATACCAAATAATGAGATTTGGCCTAAATACTAGAAAAAACTAGTATTTGGGAATTTGAAATATTTGCCAAAAATATTTGCCAAATAATGACAAATTGTATGGACAAACACTATTTGCCAAATTTTTTCCCCAAATATTACTCGGCCAAACGGGTCCGAAGTTTGGGATTAGGTGACTGCCGAACCTGAACAACGGGACTGGAAAAGTAGTGAAAGATTTCCTTGCTAAATATAACCAAAGTTTCACAGTCGCTTAACTTTTCCAATCCATTTTACTCGGATAATGATCACTGAAGCAATTTCGGAAGGCGAACATAAAGAGATGGTCAGATGGCAGAGTCGGCATTGTTCTTATAAGAGTTTACTCACAAAATTCATTCAGATTGTGATTATAACACAAATGCTTGTTCGACTGAGTACGACTTCAAGTTCACTTACACAATGAGGATAAGGATCCCTTTGCTTCCTTCTCGTACGGATGAAAGTAAGAAGGTGTTAGTCTGAAGATATCGGCAAAGATAGACGTTATGCAATTGATACTTGTATGTGCGCATTATGAAGAGGCAGAAAGTTTACCCTAATCATGAGCAGAATGTTTAAGCTTGATGTGGAAACAACAAACAGTGGCCTGAAGCTCTTATCATTCAAAAAATGCTTGGAAACAGACCAAGAAAATCCGAACCTGCTCAAGTACTTGGCATAACGCAACTGCTTGAGTACATCTGAAATAAGTTAGTAGTGTAGATCATGAGGTGTTGCAATGGGGAAGAGATCATCAACAACATACCCAATGTTATCCAATAAATGGAGTTTGGAGAGGGTAGAGTGTACGCAAACCTTACCCCTACCTTGTAGAGATAGAGAGGTTGTTTCCGATACACCCTCGGCTTAAATAAAGCATAAATAGCAATGTGTTGCAAGAGAATCAAATTGCTCTGGATCATGATTGAGCATATATGTAAAAATATTATTTTACATGTTAATCTGCTAGCAATAGCAAATTCTTTATCATGGATTGACATGCACAATGGACAAAGTACATAGTTCTTTCCTCATTAGCAAAAGAAAGAAAAGCTCGAATACATTTTTGTGGATCGATATTCGCTATCAGTGCACTAATTTCATTTTCCCCTCACTCGGACAAGAGAGGAAGAGCTTCATCAAGAACTTGGACAACCTATCAAATCGAGTCCTTTCTTCAACTGGTTTCAGCCCACTGATCGAGCTGTGAAATATGTACAGCCTTTGCAGACAATGAGCAGGAAGACTTGATTGTCTCCCATAACCAGATTCCAATCACCTGCAAGCCACAACATCAAGGTTGATAATCAAATATATGTTAAACTTTAATCGCCTGCTCATAAATCTAGGTGCTTTTTAAAACAGAGCTATTATAACACAATCATATAAAATATATTATAGTTCTCATTGACTATGCTGTAAAAAAGAGATAACAGAGTATCTCATTATCTTCACTTTAGTAGTGAGACAAAACTACTGGAGAGAGTGCAGAATGAGCTGTTGTGAACTCTTTAATGAATATATTAGACACAGGAAATTGACTTGGATGTATTCATCAAGTACATGTAACATCAACACAAATTTTGACTGTAAAACTATTCGACTGATTGTAGGAACTTGCCAACCAGCTGTTCTTTTACTATTTAATGTTTCAGATAGAATAAACATCCCAGCAACACAAATGTTTGTTCAACTGAACATTTTGAGAACAAATTCAAGTTCACTTACACAATGAGGAGGATAAGGATCCCTTTGTTTCCTCCTCTTTTGAATGAAAAAAAAAAGGTGTTTGTTGAAGATATCATCAAAGATAGACGTTATGCAATTGATGTTTGAAGGCAAGAGGGGGGTGAATTTCTCTTTTTTTTTTCGTTTTTCTTCTCTAAGTAGTCGACTTGTGACAATCACTAGTTGACTGTTAGATCCAAAATTGAATAGTGAAAATGAAAGTGCAGAATATAAGATTGACACAAGATGTTTTTATACTGGTTGGGATTCAATGAGGATGTTATGTTCAGCCCCCTTGGGTTGCGAGGGTGTTCCCTTCTAGCCTTTTGAATCTTGAAATGAGTACAAGTTCAGAGTATAGTTCCTATGTCTACACTCAAATCTTTTTCTTTTCTTTTGATACACAGCCTTACCAACAATAGTTTTCTCTCCTCTCTTTTTTATTTACACAATAGAACTAAGTAATACAATGCTTGTTAAAAGTAGAGTAGAGAATTTTTGAAGATTCAGACTCAATGTATATTTGAGTCATTGGGTTTCTTCGTCCTTTTATAGAGAGTAGTCAAGACTTGAATCTTCCTTTTGTGAAGAGATAGCAGCCCAAGAGAATTGATCCTTGGACAGAGATAATTGAGAATCCTTCTTTCCAAGAATAAAGCAAAGGCCAATCTTCAGCTTCCTTGTCGCATTCTTTAGCTTTCCTTAGAGTGACATGGATCTTTGATTTTACTCCTTGATGATTCGATAGTCCTTTCTTCAAATCAAATTGAGTCTAGTTGTGTTTATAGCAGTTACGATCCATTGATTGATCCTATCACCGATTAGGCTCCGTTAAATAGTGTCCTGATTTCCACATCTGCAGGGGATTTTGATTTCACTTATTATGCCCATTTGATCCTCTTTTGGATGAAAGAAAAAAAGTGTTTATTGAAGATTTCAACAAAGATAGACGTTATGCAATTGATGTTTGTATTGTGCGGGTTATGAAGAGGCAGAAAGGTATCCCTTATCAAGGTGAATTGTTGAAGATGCAACAAAAACTGGAGTTCTATATAAGAGGGAGTTTCGTCGTACAACCAAGGATAGTTCCATCATTTGGTTTCCTTTTGGATTTTCACGTGGTTTAAACAATTACCAAGGAGCAAAAATGGGCACTCCTTTTGCCCATTTTGTTTCTTAATTGAAACTTGAGGACATAGATACTTTAGGAAATCTTTCATGGAAGTAGACACATTAGATTCTTGAACTTCAAGAGCTCATTGCCAAATAGAGTTGCCATGTGATGAAACGGAGGAAGATCCTCTTTAGAGGAATATTTTTCACTTAATGATCGAGGAGAGACAGATACAACAAGATAATGTGATGAAATTGGGAACAGAACAGAAGGGCCCAAGTTTAGGTTGGAAAATGCAGTGAAATATGAAAGTTTATAGTTGTGAAAGAACATAAACATGATGGGACAAGAAGAGAGAGAAAAAGAGAGGGAGTATCTGAGGACTTTGTTCAACACCAATATTCTTGAAAGGATCGCCAACTACACGTCTCATTGCACATGCCATTGCCTTCTCTACAGACAGAACTTTAATCATGTGGTCATATATGAGTTTTTTTTTTTTTTTTGACGAATTTGCCTGACCTGATTAAAGAAGAGTGCAAAATGGGCTAGCTAGACAACATGATCAACGTAAGCATCCTCACATATAAGAATTAGAAGGATTTAGTCAACAGCCATTCAAAATATAGGTTGAATATGCCTGAACAATTTAGAATTGATCAGAAACATGGTTGTATCAGTCAAGTAATGTAATTTTAGTGCAACAGTTCAGTAAACTAGGTATGATCATGTATAAGATTCATAGTTCTCATAACAAAGGCATACCTTTACTTGTTAATGCGACAAAGTTACTTGAATATGGATTTTCTTAGTTGTTTTACTGATGATTCTGTGAAGGGAATGTGAGGAACATTTGCTATTTCATAGGCCAAATTGTAGAAATCTCAATGGTACTAAATAGGAAAACTGCAGGTGACATTTTAAAATAGAATTAGAGAAGAGTAAATCAAGTATTTTCTACAAGAGGTTAAGCATACCAATTCTTACATGTTGTTAGCTTAGTGAACTTTTTTTGAATAATTTCATCATAAACTATGTTGTATTTTCAGTGAACATCGTTGCTGTCAAAGGTCAATGCTCGAATTAGCATCTTCACGCCTTTTGAAGTTCTAGCTATCGATAAAGCCACATAAAGCTGACCATGGGAAAATACAGGCTCGCACAAATAAATTCCAACAAAATCCAAAGTTTGACCGTGAGCTTTATTTATTGTCATAGCAAAACATAATCGTATTGTAAATTGTGTTCTGTTGAAAGGAATTAGAAAGTAATAGAAATAATAATAAAATATTGAAAAAGTGAAATAGAGAGTGTGAATAGTAGTTCACCAAATTTGGAGAACTACTATTCAACTCTTTAAATTTGAATAATAGAGGGTGATATAGAGGTGGGTTGGAGTACCCATTCTCTATTTTACTCTCCAAATATAATTAATGGAGAGTAAAATAGAGGTGGATTGGAGATGGTCTTAAACCAACTTCAAGGAGCTAGTTACTTCTCTAAAATTGATCTTGGTTCGTGTTATCACCAATTGAGGGTGAGAGAAGTTCACATTCTGAAGACGGAATTCCAGACTCGGTATGGTCATTATGAAGTCCTAGTGATGCCGTTTGGTTTAACTAATGCTCCAGCGGCCTTTATGGACTTGATGAATAGAGTGTTTAGGCAATACCTACACTTGTTTGTGATTGTGTTTATCAATGATAATTTTATCTATTCAAGGAGTGAGAATGAGCATGTGGACCATTTGAGGATTGTGTTGAATAAGTCTTCTGCTAAGTCTTGAGTCAGGCCAAGGTTTCGCTCGGGGATAGCAATGGTTCTTGAGTGTCGGCCACGTCCAGGGTGTAGGCTCGGGCAATGACAAACTTGGTATCAAAGCACAAAGTTCAAGAGTCCTAGGGAGTCTATGAATCTGTATATGTAAAGGCCTAGTTATCGGTGTGAAGCGCGCCACATCTATAATCAGGAGGCTGTAACATTTAGGAACTATCTCACTTCTTTCATACTCTTTTCGTGCGATAGAGCTCAACTCTATTAAATTTCTTTATAATTCGTGCTTGCGCGTCTCTTTCAAATAATGCCTACACGAAGATCTGTTCGAGGTCCTCCTGGTAGAAGGACTGTTGATCCTCAATATCAAGAGGTCCCCAATGCACCAGATGTGCAACCCCAAGGGGAGGTCACTAATGCTGAGTTTCGAGATGCTATCTAGATGTTGAATCAAGTGGTGGCCAACCAAGCTGGTCAGTAGAGGGGGGATCGACACGACGTGGCTGATACATCCAGAATATGTTAGTTATTAAGGATGAATCCTCTAGACTTCACCGGTTCCAGTGTCACTAGGATCCAAAAAACTTTATGGAAGAGTTACAAAAGGTTTTTGAGATTATGCATGTTGCTGATTCTGAGTGAGTAGAACTAGTTGCAAATCAACTGAAGGGTGTTTCTAGAGTATGGTACAAACAATGGAAGAAGAGTAGAGCTGAGGGTGCACCAATTGTGAGCTGGGCTACGTTTGCCCCATTTGCGTCTCAAGTTACTTTTGAAAACCGAGTGAGATGTCACTGTTTGATTCCATAAGGAGATATCAGTCTTCATCTCCTTGAGTACCTTATCCCTTCCTTCTACCTTGTTTAGGATGCAGGAAGGATATCCTCGGTCTGAAAGCTTTCAGGGCTGACATTTTGTTCTTTTGGTTTTGACTGTTCATGAGGAGACACATAACGATCTCTATCACGATCGATATCTCTCCAATTTGTACCCCTTTCACGCCAATCTCGATCCCGATCTCTCCAACCACCAGCACGATCATTGTTACAACCTTGGTTCCCGCTCGACCTAGGATAGCTCGGATGAGAACCCCCACTTGGTTTGACAAAAAATGAACCTCTTCATTCTACATGGCCTCAAATTGTGTGTCATCCAGACTCACTCCACTACTAGCACCAACCGCATTCACAACCTTATAGCCACCTCCCATGACATGTTTCTTCAACAAGTCCATTTGGGTCATTATCTTTGCCATTTTCTTATCACGTTCTTGGTTTTTTCCAATTGTTCCTTTGTCAGCCCAAGGTTTAGATGAAACACTTGATCCTTCCTTGTATGAGTTGCTCGTTTAATCTTGGTCATCTCATCAAGTAACTCTGATGCCACGACAAAAGGTTGTGTCATAATTCCACCCTAATAAGTTGATCGGCAACACCTTTGTTGACTGTGTCAAGACTCTGGTAGAAATGTTGCAAGAGAACATTATCCTATAATCCATGAATAGGACATTTGAGAAGTAGCTTTTGAAACCTCAACCACGTTTCATGTATAGATTCACCATCAATCCGCTTGAAATTTTGAATGTTGTCCCTCTACTTCACCATCTTCGAGGAAGGAAAGAATCTTTCATAAAACACTACTGTGAGTTTCTCCCAAGAAGTAAAAGATTCTCTTGGTAGCTCGACCAACCACTTCATTTCTTCCCGTATTTGAGAGAAAGGAAACAAACGAAGTCGGATTCACTCTTGAGAGATATTCTAGAAGGAAAATAGTCCACACACATCCACAAAATTTTGGGTGTGATCATCAGGGTCCCCATTAGCAAGTCCCCCAAAGAAACCTTTCATTTGCAGCAGCTGAAGCATGGTTCCGGTCACATGGAAAATAGTGTTTCCCACAGTTAGGGGTAAATCAATAACATTGGCACTTCCTATTTGATCTACATTGACATCATTAAAGTCTACGATGTCATCAGTGTGTCCAAGTTGACTCGCATTTCTCCTACTCACACTGATTTCTTTATCTATTGAGAGCAAACAACAAAAACACAATAAGAAAATTCTAGTACAACCAAATTAGTTCACAAAATCACTTTAATAAAAGAATTTTAAACACCACTCCCTGGCAGCGGCACGAGTTTTGATAATGCTCAACTACACCTTTTATAATTCAAAGTGTAGGCGGTCACTAACAAATACAAACCCAGTGATGACCTGGGGTCGTTCCCACAAGGAGTGATACGCTAAAGAATTAAAGAACGAAGTGTTTAAGTGTTATAATTTCTTGTACAACGGAACTAAATAAAATGTAAGATAATATAAATCGAATTTTTTTGATTTTTAATATCAAGAGTGTTTGGTAACATTGTTAATAGAAGCAACTAATACGGGGTTTGAAGAAGTATAAAGAGGGCCTTAAGAGTGTCTGAGTAATTGAATACTTATTTCGCTTAATGGGTAATTATCAATTGCTTTAAGTTGTTGAATCTCAATGGGTAGGATGGTTTTGAATATAATAGTTATCTCTCAATCAGCAATTATTCTTCGAGTGAGTTCTGTCAAACCTCAACAAGCTTCGCAATACAAAAAAACCCAATTCCTTAACTTAACCCACTTTTTGAAACTGGGTTGTAAAGATATAAGCCAATATAATTATCAATAACTTATTCTACTCTATGCATCTTTTGCAAGCAAATATTGACAACTAAGACTAGAACTAAATTTACAACTTCAGTTCATAGATTAAAGCATGAATAAATGATTGAACCCATTTCAAAACAACATTAATTATAGCAATTGACAATACCCATAAGTTAATTTATATATTCAATTACATAATCATACCCCTAATGGAATGGGGTTTAGCCCGTCATAGTAAAAGAAAGAAATCGTTACCAAGATGATGTTCCATCGAATTAACAAAGTCTCCAAAGGTTAAATCCTGAAATTAAGACTTAAACCTTGAATCCCCAATAATCTAAGCTCAAAAACATCCATGAGTATTCAATAATGCCAATGTATGTGAAAAAAAAATCTAAAAATCGTGTAAGACTCTCTTTTTCTCTTTTTAGAAACCAATTTTTACTTTCCAAAAACTTTCCAAAATGTCAAAACGTGGGATCACTCGGCGAATTTAGTCGAGATCGCCGATCGACTCGATGATCTGCTGCTAGTCCCTCTTCTCGCCTTTTGGCTTGAGTTCTACATCAAATTGTTCTGGAAGATTTAGTGAGATGGATTGCGATCTCTGTTCCATTCGGCGTATCGCCAATGTGTCTTTTCACTCGCCGAGTTGTCTTATTTGGTTCATGTTCTACCTAACTCGAAAGTTTGGCGAGCTGGAGGCTCACTTGGTGAGTCGCCGAGTTGCTTTTGCAATCTACAACTTCCCTTTTCTTCAGCTTTTTTAACTTTTTTGTTTCATTTCAAATCATAATGTCCTTTCCTTGTTCTTAAGCCTTCATTACTGCATATAAATAAATTAACATCAATTATGAACACGACATTTAGGACACAAATTCATTCAGTAACAAGCTTTAACTGAGTCAAAACTCTCGACTCATCAAGGACCATAGGAGGAACCTTGGCCGAAAAAGCTGTCAAAATTTAGAACGACAATATCCATCAGATGTTAAGTGTGAGAAGTTACCATCATCGACTTTGTCCCTCTTTGCCTCCCTAGACCTTTCCTTAAAGCTCTCCTCTTCAATTTGTTGAGCATGAACCATGAGACAATAATTTTATATATCATCGATACGCATAGTGGTACGACATTCCTTAACCACCATCTCGAACACACCTTAAACAAACTTACTCATCCTGGCCCTAGGATCAACAACCATAGTAGGATCATATTGATACAATTGTGTGAACTTCAAAGCATATTCCTTCACACTCATGCTTCCTTGACAAAGGTTGATGAACTCAAGTACCTTCGCCTCCCTCATTTCAAGGGGAAAGAACATATCAAAGAAAGCAACCTTAAATGTTTCCTAATCGAGAGGACCCGCATCAACTGCCCTCCCTTCCTTCCATGGGTTGAACCAAACTTGAGCAACACCCTTAAGTTGGTAAGCGTCCATTTCCACGTTTTACACCGACGTCACTCCCATGATCATCAACACCTTGTACACTTCATCAATGAACTCTTGAGGGTCATCCTCAACCTTGGAATCATGAAACTCTGGAGGATTCATCCTTATGAAATCCCTCACTCTAGTTGCCTCCATACCCACATTTGGGTTCACATGGTTCATAACCTCCTTATTGGCTTGAGACTACACTTGGAAAGCAGCTCTAAATTCTGCATTAGTCACTTGTTAGGCAAAAGGGTCGATCGGAACTCGAGTATCTTGAGGAGGAGCCTCTTGTTCCACATTCTCTCTCACATTCCTTTTAGCAAATGCCCTTCGAATGGCCATATATTGTAGAGCATTGGATGAGGATTAGGAGAGAGACGTTATAGAGTTAAACTCTACCGTACGACTTTAGAGTAATGAAACAAGTGGAGTTTCCTAAACATCTTATAGCCTCTCATTCATAAATGTGGCGTGCTTCACACTCATGAACAAGAGTCTACTCAACGGGGCTTATGACACTTTCCTAGGACCTTTCTAAACCTTGTGCTCAGAATACCAAGTTTTTGACGACCCAAAGTATATCCTAGGCGTAACCTTGCGTATACACCCTGAGAGGGCCTACACAGGCCACTTAGAATACATCACACAAGATAATAGAAATTCAATAGAATTTATAAGACAACTCAAAGTTTTATAAAAAGAAGTGGAAGTCTAACTAATGTCTCAAAGCCATCTAGTACATAAAAATGATCGAGACACAACCCGTACATAAAGTTCAGCACTTAAATATAAATACAAAATGAAATAAAGGCTTGATCCTCGGAGCATGAGAACCCACCAATCTTCAAGCTTCTACTAAATGATTCTAGCCACGGAACTGCAAATCTTGAGCGTTGGACCCTACATTTGGGAGAATGTAGGAAAGAGTATGCGTTAGTACAAAATTGTACCAAGTATGATAGCAATGCATAAAACATGTGAAATCATGCAAAAAGTACATTTTCATTATGTAGAAAACAAAGGTTAAGCATGGGTTCATGGGAAATTCATGTTAAAAACATGGAATCTTCTCAATTCATGCATAATAGATCATAAAACAATCAAATAAATCAACACTGAAAGGAACCTATGACAAAGAAGAAAAACTGTAACTCAATTGGGGATTTATAACTTTAATTAATTGGAGAATTTAGGAACTCCATGGAGGAAAGGGCTCCATGGGTGAAAAATATTATACCTTAATGCAAAAAGCTTAACCTCAATGGGGGAATTGGAGACTTGACTTGAAAACCCTAGCTTTCTTCTTCTTTTTCTTCTAGAAAAGAGAAATATTTGAGCGAAAGACTTGTTCTTATTTTGAAAATTTGAGATAATGAATAAATTTGGAAGATTTTAGGGTTGAAACGTTTATATAGGGTTTCTAAATAAGGTTAAAACGGTATTGTATTAGGCTAAAATAATTAAAAAATTACCTAAAAGCTCTTAAGGAAAATGATTCTCGACCTCACTCACGGCCCAATCCACGGTCCGTTGGTCAGACCACGGACCTTCCTAGTTGGTCGTGAGTGAGATCAGAGACCACCCATTTGTGGACCCCCAATGACGGACCACACCTACGGCCCATGGGTCCATTAACGGACCGTGAATCACGGTTGTAGGTCCCAACTCTTGGCCTAAAAAATCTCTCTAAGGCTCGGTTTCACCTATGAGACCTATTTATGACTTGCGCATTGATTGACGGACCGTTCTGGCGACCCATCACAAAATACTAGAACTTGTAAAATCTTTGGGAATATCTAACTTGTCAATCACGCCACCACCAATGGATCCTCGCCCCACCAATGGGCCGTATGTGGTGTCGTCTGTGTTGGCACCATGTTTATGAAAAACTGAAATTTTTCCCCTTCTCGAATTCGAGGTGTTACATCAAGTCATGACTGAACCTAGTATAATCCAACAATAGGTACAAGCAAAAATTATAAAGGTAGAATTAAAAAGAATTAACACTAGACTGTAATAATAGAAGAAAGCGGAAGCAAGAAAAAATATATATATACAGCGGAATCCCTCTTCTAGAAAGCACAAGTACAGAGCTTTCTAATATTAAAATACTAGTACCAAAAGTACACAACCTATAGGGGAACAAGGTATTGTACTCCCACACTGATCAATGCATCTTACTCCCACACAGAAAAGAGATGTCCTTACTTGCCAAGGGAAAGGACCGTGAGTGTCTAGCTTAGATGGATCCACTAGAAATGTCACTTAAGAAAACCTACAGGGGCATAAATTTAGGGACAAGGGGTATTTTACTTGACACCCAACCTCGACAAATTGGAGAGCCACAATCTCAATATCTTCTCAATGCTAAGTCAAAATTCCAACAAAATTAGTCATAAACATAAGCATATCATCATCCATGAAAAAAGTAGAATTGAATTACTAATCCAAGCAAAAAACATCATCGAATAGATCCTTAAATCTTTGAATCATGCATGAGTGAAAAAACCTTAAACCAAACCATGATACCTTAGAGTTAAAAACCTTTAAAAATTTCATTGATGTCAATCCTATAGCAACCTAGAACATCAGAAAACCCATTTTCATAAATCATGAATATCTTTCTTGAAAACATCAATTATAGAATAAAAAATTATTCATAAATTCATACCCTTCCATTGTTCATAGTCAAAATAAGAGTTCATGCATGACAGTACATGGAATTAGTTAAAAGCATGTAATTGAGTTTAAATAATCAAAATAAGATCATAACCAATCAATTCAATCTATACAGACAAAACCCTCAAGGATTTGAATGAAGACCTCAACATCTTAATTCAAATTGACTTGAAGTGATTTAGAAACCTGTGAGCTCAATAGGTGAATGGAACCCATTGATGAAGTTGTACATACCTTCAAATCAAAGACTGAAATAAATTGTGAAAAGGAGACTTGACTTGAAACCCTAGCTTCTTCTTCCTTGCGCCGTGAGAGAGAAACTTGAGAGAATTTGGGGATTTTGGGATAATGATTTGGGAATGGATAGATTTAGGGGAAAAATCAGTTATAGGGACTATTTTATATGCTAAATGACGTAGTATAGAAACTAGGGGCATATGAAAAGACCAAAATACCCTTTGAAATAATTGTCAGTATGGATCGTAGAAATTCATTCGGATTGTACAAGTCTACCAAAGATAGAGTGACTAGGCCTTAATTTTGGTGCAATTCCTAGTACTCGTTCCTGTGAACCGTCAAACTTACTATGGTCCATAGACCCCATCCGTAAACCTCAACTTTCAACATAAAATTTCACTAAGTTAGGGTTCTTACTAGGGAACCTTCCTACGATCCGTCGTCAATGCGATTGACCGTCCTAATCAATCGTAGAACGGGTTACTAAAACTTGATTTCCAAATTATATTTCCCACTTCCTACGAGACTTGTCTATGACTCGTAGAACTTCGTATGAACCGTAGACTGGTCTTGTAGACTTGATCCAGTATCCTTATTTTGGTGTTCTTTTCCTTTTATAGAATTTCGAGGTGTTACAAATCTAGATCAAGCACCACTTTTCAGAGATAATTGTGTTGACGAACAATAGTGACCAAAGTCAAATCTTGGCTTAAGCTCCATTGTTAAAATGCCTAGTGACAAAAATTCCTACAAGAGTCTCAGGGCCCTAACCTACAATGCTCCAGCCTAACATGTCCCTTCCAAAGCTGATGAAAACATCAAAATTGCATTCTGAGGCTTTCTTTTTAAACCTTTGACAGACGTTAACTAGTTAAGTTTCAAAGGCTCCAAAATACAGAAACTTACACAAAACCAAAACGAACAACCCATTGACCATACTGTCAGTCCCAGGGGTCTCCACAAGAACTCCCAGAATGTTGAAAAGATCAGAATACATAGAAAATGACATGGAGGATCGTAACATTTTCCTTTTTCATTTATTCGTCTAATATTTTCTATGTTCATTCTCAAATGAGTTCCAGTAGAAATAAAAGGATAGGAAGCTTAATAATAAATCAACAAAGTATAAGTATATCCCCAAAACATTTGGAGTCGATAAGAAAAAAGTTGGTGTTGTCGATTTTGGCCTTAACTCTGGAAAAAAAATGATGAATTGTTTGTTTGTGATAGGAGGTTTTAGCACAATGGGGAAAATCCATTATTGGGAAGATTCCATGAGTTCCTCAAAGTCCTATTTAGAAATCCTGGGAAAACAAGGATAGTACTTGTGGTCTTCCAATTCTTATTAAAAATTGGAGTTGTGTAACAATGTTGGATCATCTAATCAATTGTATTTTCCTAAAGATGAAAATGATATATAAGATTTTTTTGGTGATGATGTATTTGATGAGCATACTAATATATGAAAAATTAATTATGAGGAGTTCAAAAAAAAATTTGTTTAAGAAATTCTTTGAATGTCTCAAAAAATTGAATATTCACACGATTAGAGATCATATGAGACAACGACATTGTTCAGCCTGGTAAGGTGGTTCAGGTGCACTTAGGTGGTTCACAGGGTGGCACTCATTGATATACGATTAAAAACCAAAAGGTAGATCAAGGTTTAACTTCCACCGAGAGCTTGCTCAACTTTTAGATGAGGAGTTGTGTTTGACATGAATACATGTGTATTTAAGCTAGATCAAGGTTTATCATATTTATGTTCTTCTGCGTGAATAGTATGTCAATACATATTTTAACTTATAATTTTGTATTGACATATGGTTATTTTATTGACCCCTATAAATAAGGAAAATTCATGTCTTTGAAATTATGTTGGTTAAATTGCATACTCTATTCGAATTTATTGATTTTTTCATGATCAATTGTCCATTTAGTTTTTCTGTTCCATGTGTATAAGAACACTCCATATAAAGTGTCTATCATTTCCATATTAGATTTCAGTATTTATGAGCTATTCGAATTATTAGTATTAGACCAATATGATTTATAACATATATGAAAATTGGTTATAACCCATACGTATTATTAATATTCAAGATGTTTGGGGTGTTTTATTGGAATAAAATACTTTAGTAAAAATATATTCATAAATAGAAAAGAATATGAAAAGTTTCTCAATGGATGGAGGTTGAGATGTAATGAGACTTCTCATAAACTTTTATCCTTTAATTTAGCTAACCTTGAAAGGTAAATGAGGTAAGGTTATGTATGATTTTATAAATTCTATTCCTTTAATTAATCTAACCTTAAAAGGTAAATCAGATAATGATATGTATGAATTTATCTAATTAGGCAATGATAAGATTGATTTCATAAACTATTATACTTTCATTTATCTAATCTAAAAGAGGTAAATCAACAAAGGATATGGATGATTTTATCAACTCTTATCCTTTAATTTGTCTAATCTAAAAAGATTAATCAGATAAAGATAGTGAATTCATAAACTCTTGTTTTTTCATTTATCAACCCTTAAAAGATAAATCAGATAAAAATATGGATGATTCCATAAACTATTATCCTTCCATTTTTTAACCTAAAAAGTAAATTCAATTAAGAATATGGATATTTCCTTTGTGGTAATTCTTTATAATATATCATTCATATTATTTACATTTTTGCCTTTGATTTACATATAATTAGTTTTCCTTTTATGTAAATGTAGTGACCAAATACTAGCTTTCAATGTAAAAATATATTACTACTTTTGGTCTTGTGAACTAACATAAGTAGCACCCAAAAAGTTATAAAAGCCAATGTAGTGAGACAAGCAACTTCCACTCGCACTTTTCCTTCTTCATTCGGTTTGTCCAATATTTTCTAATTACATTCGGAAATGAGTTCCAACAACAATAAAATTATTGGAAAGCTTGGTAATAAATCAACACAGTATAAGTCTATACTGAAAACATTTGAAGAGGATGAGAGAAATATAGATGTTTCCGATGTGGGCCTTAACTTTGATAAAAGTGATGAATGGTTTGTTTGTGATAGAAAGTTTGATAACAAAGTTGAAAAAACCATTACTGGGAAGATACCATGGATTTCTCAGAGTCCCATTTCAGAATCTTGGGAAGACAAGAATAGTACTTGTGGCCATCCAATTGTTTCAAAATTGGAGTTGCGTAACAATGTTGGATCATCTAATCAATTTGATTTTCATCAAGATGAAAGCGATGAAGATAATTTCTTTAGTGATGATGTATTTGATGAGTACACTAATATAAAAGAAATGAATAATAAGGAGCAAAAAAAATGTTTTTGGTTCAAGAAATTCTTTGAATGTCTCAAAAAATTGACTATTCATATCATTGGTGATCCTATGAGACAATGGCATTGTCCTGCCTGCAAAGGTGGTCCAGGTGAAATTAGGTGGTTTACAGGGTTGCACTCATTGATATCCCACACGAAAACAAAAGGTGGGTCAAGGTTTAAATTACACAAAGAGCTTGCTCAACTTTTAGAGGAGTAGTGTGTGACAGAAATACATGTGTATTTAAGCTAGGTCAAAGTTAAACATATTTAAGTTTGTCTTCGTGAATAGTCTATAAATACATATTTTAACCTACAATTTAGTAATTCCATATGGTTATATCTGTAATCCCTATAAATAAGGAAAAATTCATGTATTTGAAGTGGTTTTGGTTAAATTGCATATTGTATTCATAATTATTGATTTTTTCATTATTAATTGTGCATTCATTATTTTGGTTCGACGTGGTCAGGGACACTCCATATAAATTTTCCATCATTTCGATATCAAATTTTAAAATTTATGATGTCATAACCCAAAAATGAACATGGTGACACTTGTCTATTCCAACTAACACAAGTTAGCTTCAACCAAATGAAAATGAAAGAAATGCAGAAATACAATAAAACAAGACCATGACGAAGGTGGAAAACTTATTCATTTTAAACAATACCCCAAAACCTGTTTTCCACGTGTACAAGCCACTAAATACATAAGTGTGGAACTAAGAAATAAATACAATTCTCAATCTTTGTTTCTCAAATGGAACAATTGAATGGAAAAAGAAAATAGAGGGCCCGTCAGATAACAAACAACTACCTCTTCAAGTCCTTGACAAGCCTCTAGATGAATGGAAGGGAGAAAGAGATAACATGGGTTCAAACTCGGAACCTACACAAGTGTAGAAGCAAGGGGTGAGTACCAAAAACACGGTACTCTGCAAGCAACCTACTAAACAAAGTACTAGCTAGAAAACGAACACCCCTGACTCTCCAACTGAATCTCCTCAAACTACAACATGCATAGAAATCTGCCCAACCTAGCAATTTTACAATACACAGCTCACAAAACCCAATATTTACAGTTCAATCCTCAAAATTTAAGACAAATAAAATAAGTCAATTAGTTCAGTCGCACGCAACAAGCATATCAATCTCAAGTATCAAGCAAGTCATGCATAAGCCTCAAAGGCATCAAGTCATAATAATTAGTCTCTCGACGGAACCATTTCTCATTGGCTTGATATCACTAGCCGGAACGAATTCCCATCAACTTTATATCAATTCACTAGCCGAAATGATTTCCAATCGGCTTTATATCACTAGCCGAATTTTTTTCCATTGACTTTATAAATCATCACATGTCTCATCACGGTGTTCACAATCAATACACACAAGCAATATCATACCATACGGAAAACACAATAATTCATACAATTCAAGTTCATATTCATACTTTCAAGCATATTGTCAATCAATCAACAAGGGTTACAATAAGGCAATTCACATCATCATCTTCAACACATAGCCCTTTTCATTTCAACCCCTTTTATTCATATAGATGTAACAAGTGGATAATTTAACCTTTTCCCTCATCCCCATTACTCCCAACACACAAGCAACAAAGGAAGCATACAAATTTAACTAGCATACTAGGTTTAGGAAGCCACTTGGCTTAAATCAATCAACAATCAATCCAATAGTTGAGTCTTCCCCTTGTGAAGCACTTCCAAAGCCACATAATCTAAAATAATCAAGTATTTACAATCACCCATCGGAAACAACAGTTTCCACATCAATTATGTAAATAAATGGGTCAAGCAACTCAAAACCCAATATCAAAATAGAGGTCTCAATCCGGAAAATAATACTCTAAAATTATGTTTATGGCTTTAAAAACTCATTAGTGAAAATCATTGCAAACAAGGGATCAAAACCACTTCAAAATCATCAATTTAACTATGAACTTGGGTTCTTGAATAACCATTCTATTAACTGACCAAATTTTCACATTTTGATGATTAAACTCATAATTAATCAATGGAAAATGAATGTTTAGGATCAAGAAAACTTACCACTAATCTAGCACATAAAATCCTTTCATAATTTGCCACCAAAGGTCCTCAAAACCTCGAAATTGAAAAAATGGGCTTAAACCTTGAAATGTCAGGTCTAGGGTTCTCTTAAGCGGCCAGTTCTTGCAAAAGCGACATAGGGTTTGCTTAAGCGAACCTTGCCAAAAGAAGAGGCGTTCATGGGGCGTTTCTTTCCCCGTGAGGTGAGAGAGGCCAAGGTAAGAGAGTTCCTCACTCTTAAGCAGGAATCCATGAGTGTGCATGAGTATAGCCTCATGTTCACTCAACTGTCCTGCTGAGCTTCGGATATTGTTGCTGATATGAGGAGTCAGATGAGCTTGTTTGTGTCTAGGTTGTATCATCTATCAAGCAAGGAAGGTAAGGGTGCGACGTTGATAAGGGACATGGACATAGAAAGTCTAATGATCCATGTGCAACAGGTTGAGGAAGATAAGCTAAGAGATTGAGAAGAGTTCCGAAATAAGAAGGCTTAGACAATAGGAAATCAATCATCCTTTTAGTAAAAGCCAAATAGGCCTGCTCCATCATCTGCTAGTGCACCTGCACCAAGGAACAAAGGTGAGTTCAAGAATCATAACTCTCTGAACTTTAGAGCTAGACCTGCACAATCTCAAGGTAGTGTGGCACAAAGAGGTAATGGGACTCCTACATGTGCTAAGTGTGGTAGGAACCACCCAGGAGCGTGTCGTGATGTCTCCACTGGTTGCTTCAGGTGTGGTCAAAATAGTCACTTTATGAGAGAGTGCCCAAAGAACATGCAGAGTAATGGTAATGGGGGCAATAGATCCCAATCTTCTTCAGTGGCTCCACCAGATAGACATGCACCTAGAGGAGCTACATCAGGAACATGTGGAGGAGCAAACCGTCTGTATGTTATCACCAGCCGTTAAGAGCAAGAGAACTCACCAGATGTTGTCACTGGTATGATCAAAGTCTTTACTTTTGATGTATATGCATTACTTGATCCAAGTGCGAGTCTGTATTTTGTGACTCCATATGTTACTATGAGGTTCGATATAATTCCCGAACAATGTCTTGAGCCCTTTAGTGTTTCCACACCTGTTGGTGAGTCTACTCTAGTTGAGAGAGTTTATCGTGATTGTACCATTTTCGTCAATCACAAGGACAACATGGCTAACTTAGTTGAGCTAGATATTGTGGACTTTGATGTTATTCTAGGTATGGACTGGCTTCATGCCTGTTATGCCTCAGTTGATTGTAGAACACGAGTAGTTAAGTTCCAGTTTCCTAATTAGTCAGTTATTGAGAAGAGGAGCAGTTCAGCAGTGCCTAAGGAATGCTTTATTTCGTAACTTAAAGCCAGAAACGTAGTTTCCAAGGGGTGCATTTATCACTTAATCCGAGTCAGTGATTCTAGTGTTGAGACACCACCTATTCTGTCAGTTCTAGTTGTGAGTGAGTTTCCAAAGGTCTTTACAGATGATCTTCTCAGAGTCTCTCTTGACAGATAAATAGACTTCGATATAGATATTCTTCGTAATACTCATCCTATCTCTATTTAGCCATATAAAATGGATCCAGCTGAGTTGAAAGATTTAAAATAGCAGTTGAAAGACCTCCTTGATAAGGGATTTTTTCGACCAAGTGTCTCACCTTGGGGAGCTCCGGACTCATTTGTGAGTAAGAATGATGGTTCACTTAGGATGTGTATTAATTACTACCAATTGAACAAGTTCACTATCAAGAATAAGTATCCTCTATCGAGAATCGATGATCTTTTCGATTAAATTCAGGGTGCCACTTGTTTTTCTAATATAGACCTCAGACAACTTTCGTGACCCGTTATAGTCATTATGAGTTTCTAGTCATGTCTTTTGGTTTCACTAATGCTCATGCATCATTCATGGACCTTATGAACAGAGTGTTTAAGACTTATACTAATATGATTAAATCATATTCATTGATGACATTCTAATCTATTCGAGGAATGATGAGATCATTCTAGTCATCTCGGAGTAGTTCTCCAAACTCTAAAGGATAATGAGTTGTATGCTAAAGTTTCCTAGTTCGAGTTTTGGCTTGAGTAAGTAGCCTTGTTAGGCCACATTGTATCTGGAGAAGGGATTCAAGTTGACACTCAGAAGTTTGAGGCAATGGAGAACTAGCCTAGACCCACATCTCCAGCAGATATTAAGAATTTCTTGGGATTGGCTGGTTATTATAGGAAGTTTGTCGAGGGGTTCTTATCTATTCCATCCCCGTTGACTAAATTGACTTAGAAGACAACAATGTTTCAATGGTCTGAAGCTGGTGAGAATAGCTTTAAGGAACTGAAAACTAGGTTGACTACTGCCCTAGTGTTGACCCTACTGGAGGGTACGCAAGGTTTTGTTGTGTATTGTGATGCATCTAGAGTTAGATTGGGTTGTGTATTGAAGAAGAATGAAAAAGTTATAGCTTATGCCTCCAGACAACTTAAGATTCACGAGAGGAATTACCTAACCCATGATCTAGAGTTGGCTGTTGTAGTGTTCTCTTTGAAAATATGGCGTCACTATCTTTATGGTGTTCATGTGGATGTGTTCACTGATCACAAGATTCTTCAGTATGTATTCAGTCAGAAGGAGCCTAATCTCAAACATAGGAGGTGGTTTGAGTTACTCAAGGATTATGACATGATTATTCTCTATTACCCAACTAAAGCTAATGTTGTTGATGATGCACTGAGTAGGTTGTCTATGGGTAGTAGGACCCATGTTGAGGAAGCCAAGAAAAATTTAGCTAAAGATGTGCACATACTTGCACGATTGGGAGTTCGGATTATGGATTCCAATGAATGAGGAGTGGTGGTGATGAATGGGGCTGAATCATCACTAGTGTCCAAAGTGAAAGAGAAACAAGACCAAGATCCTATTTTTGTTGAATTGAAGGCAAATGTTTATAACCAGAAATTGAAGGCTTTTGAGCAAAAGGGAGATGGTGTATTGAGGTATCAAGTAGATTGTGTGTTCCAAGGGTGAATGAACTTCAAGAGAGGATCATGGAGGAAGCTCATAGCTCCAGATATTCTATCGATCCGGGTCCCACAAAGATATATCGTGACTTGAGTGAATTCTATAGGTGGAGTAGTATGAAGGGGGTATTGCAGAGTCATTGTTAAGTGTCCGAATTTCCAGCAAGTCAACATAAATCACCAAAGGCCCAGTGGTATGGCTTAGAACATAGATCTTCCGGAATGGAAGTGGGAGATGATAAATTAGGATTTTATTAATGTGTTATCTCAGTCTCGCAGGCAACATGATTCTAGTTGGGTGATTGTAGATCCGATGACTAAATCAACCCATTTCTTACGTGTAAAAACTACTTATTCGATAGAATATTATGCCAAGTTATATATTCAAGAGATTATCAAACTTTATGGAGTTTCGATGTTCATCATTTTAGATAGAGGTGCGCAGTTCACCGTAGAATTTTGTAAGTCTTTCCATAAAGGTTTGGGTTCCAAGGTAAATTTGAGTACTACTTTCCATCCTCAGACTAATGGTCAAACAGATCATACGATTCAGACTTTAGAGGAGATGTTGAGGGCTTGTGTGATCGATTACAAGGGTAATTGGGATGATCACTTACCTCTCACTAGGTTTGCTTAGAACAACAATTATCACTCTAGCCTCCAAATGGCTCCCTATTAGGCTCTTTATGGGAGAAGATGTATATTTCCTATTGGATCATTTGAGGTTGGTGAAGTTGGGTTGATAGGACTATAATTGGTTCATCAAGCTATGGAGAAGGTGAAGACTATTCAAGAACGGTAGAAAACAGTGCAGAGTCATCAGAAATCCTATACAAATGTTAGGAGAAGAGACTTAGAGTTTCAAGTGAACAATTGGGTTTATTTGAAGGTTTCACCCATGAAGGGTGTTATGGGTTTGGCAAGAATGTGAAGCTCAGTCCCCGATCTATTGGTCCTAATAGGATATCCAATAGGATTGACAATGTAGATTATGAGTTGGAGCTACCGCAATAGTTAGCAGCGGTCCATCCAGTATTATACATTTCAATGTTGAAGAAATGTATGGGCGGTCCTTCACTTGTTATATCGACCGAAAATGTTGGTATTAAGGACATCTTATCTTATGAGGAGATACCCGTTCAGATTCTAGATTGTCAGGTTCGCAAGTTGAGGACCAAGGAGGTAGCATCAGTCAAGGTCTTATGGAGGAATTAGTTTTGTCGAGGAAGCTACTTGGGAGGCTGAGGAGGATGTGAAGAAGAGATACCCTTTGAGTCCGGATAAATGCCAAATCAAGGTACTAATTCTTTTCTTGGTACTTTTGTAAGTTGAAATGTTGTGTAATTTGCATGTTGGGTGTTTGAGCTGGGTGTTAGATGTTACCACCCTTAGATTACTTAGAGTAATCTCAATCGAAGAAGAATGTTCCCAAGGGGGAGATATTGTAACATCCCGCCTTAGAAAGAGCTAAATTTAGAAAGTGCTAAATTAGAAATACCTAATTTGAGAATTTTGCAAGTTATGCTTAAGTTGTGAGTTTTGGGCCAATTTCAAATGACCATAACTTTCAATACATGATGATTTAGGTATCCCATAAGATATAAAATAAAATTTCTTGGAATCCTCTTTCCAACTCCAGCGAGTTTGCTATGTTTCGAGTTCGGATGAGGGAGATATGCCCGTTTAAAGTTAGCTTGTCCAGTTAAGGAAAGTTACCCGAATTAGTGAGGGGTATTTTGGTCTTTTCCTTACCCCTTCAGCTTAAAACACTTTTAGTATTATTTTAGGGATCTAAACGGATTTTGGTCAATTTTAATAATCGTAATTTTCGCTTAGGGTTTTAGAAGAGGATTCAAGAAGAGAAAAGGGGAGAAAAGGAAGAACGATCGAGCTTTCTTGCGAATCAAGGATTTGTTTCACTAAATCAAGGTATGTTGGGTTCGTTCACCCACATTCCTATCATGATTTATATATTCGAATTCATCCATAAAGATTGAAAGATTTATGTTCTTGAGGAGTTTCTTGAATTGTTGTTTTTCGTTCTTGAATTTTGATGTTTGGTTGAGTTCTTGAGGTTAGGATGTTGTTAATAAGCATTATTCTTGAGCATTTACAAGTAGATTTTTACGCAATTAAGTTGGGTAAACGAATCTAAGAAAGTTTGGAAGAAACCATTCTATTCTAGGCGAATTAGGGTGAGAAAACGAGAAAGAAAATTCATCGGGTTTTCTAGGCAGGGGGATGGCACGCCATACCAGAAGTTCGGCATAGATGAGGTTCTTTAGTTTAGGGGCTAGCGCCCCGTGCCACTCAGTGCGCCCAGGTCACCTGGCCCCACCCATTCTTCCGTCGTTTGGCTCGTCTGAGTTCTTTTAAATGATACCTTCACTTCTTTTTAATTCTAAATACTCTAAACTACATCTAAATATCGAGAGATCATTCATAACGTGAAACCTAACCCTTAAATTCATAATTCAAATTCGAGGTAGAGTTAAGAGTCAAGTCTTGAGAGTTCTTTCGAGTCATTTTTAGAAGTCTTTTACAATCTTTTAAAACTTGTTTTAAGACTTCATACTTGAGTTTGAGGATGAGGAGATTTAAGTTCAATTTTTTAAAATGATATATGGAAACTAAGTATTCTAGTGTAAATGTTTTTACATTTAAAATGAGAGGAAACACCAATTTTCAAAGGAGTTCATGAGGAATTTTAAGTACTATCTCCTTTAAGAGAAGTCTTTTGAGTAATAATCTCAAAGTTGAGGATGAGGAAACGTTTTTAAACAGATGAGCTAAGTTATATTTTGGGAGTAGTATTGAGCACCGATATGGGGACAAGTTCAGATAACTCAAATTCCTCATAAACTATGTAGCCAACGTGGTAGAAAGGGTCATACTTTTTAAATGATTCCTTATTCATTTTTAAGCATAGCTTAGTGGATCCACTTAGTTGAGGAGTTCTATACCCTAGAAAGGTATATGACAGTTCTGGCAGCGTGGGCGAGGCGATGTATCATCACATAGCTCATAGTGATGGTTGTCGGTTAGAGAATCTCTCAAACAATGTTATTTTGTATCTATACATAAAAATTGAGTTATTATTGTATTTTCAAATACATTGAGTTGTCATCTATTCTTTTAAATGCTTTATATAAACTTTAGTATTATTGTTGTTTTATACTGCATTGAGTTGAGTATTCATAAGTTGAGTAGAGTCGAGGTGAGTATGGTTCCTTCTTTCCATGTTCAAGCTTTTATGTAATGTTCAGTATTCCCCTTACATGCTCGTACATTCAATGTACTGATGTCATTTGGCCTGCATTAATTCATGATGCAGATACAGGAGATAAGGGTCATCAACATGCAATTCGTTGATACCATCTGCAGTTCCAAAGTTGTTTGGTTAGCCATCTTGCTTGCGGAGGATCCCTCATTTATTTCTATCATATTATTGCAGTTTTGTTACGATGATTGTGGGTCTTGTCCCGACATCCCTCATAGTATTAGAGGCTTCATATATAGATAGACTGTAGTAATTCATGAGTCTTTTTCATTTTCAGTTGTTAATGTTCTAGACTTGAGTTGCCCCTTTGGCCACTTGAATGTTTTATTTCTAAAATATTTTGAGTATTCATTTGAGACAGTTGAGTAAGTTACTTTTAAAGTTCTTTTATTGTTGATTAAGTCTTCTGCTGAGTATTGAACCAGGCCAAGGGTTCGCTCGGGGCCAACAATGGTTCTCGAGTACCAGCCACGTCCAGGGTGTAGGCTCGGGGTGTGAAATATATAAGGCTATCATAGTGAGGTCTTAAGTTCTTCCTTATGTCCTACATCTACAGTTTCAATTAGTAAGATCAAAGCCTGGATTCTTACACCATAATTCATGATTTTTTGAATTTGCTTTATATTACTATTGTTAAATTCTTGATTTCATTATAGAGATTTCTTTATTTCCTTATATTAATAATCTTTCATTGTTTTTCATGCTTAATTTACCTCATGAACCCTATTTTGCTAAGAGTTGTTTGCATATCTTGATATACAATCTCCTATGCATGATTTTCATGAGTAATGTAAATTCCAAGTCTTAAGGTTCTATCCTTGAAAGATATTTAGGAAAACATGAATTGCTTCAAGAGCATTGTTTTTAGAATTAGAAGAATTGTTAATTTCAAGAAAACATAACTTAGTATTGCGAAAATACAATCAGTTTTTCATAAAGCCTAGTCTCTTAAAGTATTTTAGCATTAACTCAACACAGAGACTATCAGTTTTCCCCTAAAGTGGGACCTTTTCCCGAAATAAGACATCATCAAGTTATTGAGCATTATTACATTATTTTGGGAGTAATATTCAACATTGAATCGGGTAAGGATTCAAACCATCCAAACCACATAAATGTGTCCCCAGTAGGATATAATTGTGATATTGATTGAGGAAACTCCTCATTAAGCCCTTGGTATGGGCTCAAATATTGGATAAATTAGTAAGTTCATCTTATACTCTGACAAATTATAAGATTACTCTAGATGTGTTTACTTGAATGTACCAGTGTGGTTACTATTCAATGTTATTATGGTAGTGTTGTATGTTGATGACCGAGAAGGGGCACCACAATGATACATATATCTTTATTGGATAGGGTACCATGCTAGTACATGCATATCTATTGGATGGAATACCACGTCGGTACATATATATTGTTGAATCGGGTACCACACCGTTATATATATTTAGTTAGATCGGATATCATGCCAGTACATATTATTATTAATCAGAAACAATGCCGGTACACTAACAATATGGTTACCACGTTGGTACACTAACAATTTATCTATGGGTTCCATGAGAGAACCAGGCTTATTATCGTGTTACTGGAACGGTGTGATGAAGTAGGTGTGGTTGTGAGTTCTAAGTTGGGGTGAAGATTGGAAGTTCGGGCTGTGTTATAATTGTGTTTATAAATGTACATTTATGTATTTGCTAAATTGTGTTACTTTT
>NW_006239049.1:1203591-1209497 GCF_000226075.1 Solanum tuberosum | reverse complement strand
TATATATATATTATATAGCTAGGGCATGATTAAGGCAAGGTGTTGCCAAGAGAGCCCGGGGGAGGGGGGGGGATTCTCTATGTGATATACATGGGTTAGGCTATGATTTGATATGTGGATGTAAGTGACCTTGATGGTAGAGTCGGCAGTAGAAGAAGGTGGGTGACTTGAGGTGAAGTGGGTGGATCGTAATGACATTTTAAAGTTATTATTCTTGATCATGTGCATGATATTATATGGTGGATATGTGTCGACCAATGATGTCTACCAATATGTTTTATTTATACTAAGACTATTCTTGTTATGCCACCTGGCGTAGTATGATTGTAAGATTCAGTAATATTTCCTAGGTAAAGGCGATGATGACATCCACTTCTCTTTCCTTATGGTGTGAGTTATGTCGTATTTTATTTTATGGGTTGTACTCTCTTAGTAGATCTTGTACATGTTTAGACTAGTTCATTGGTAGGGTTTTCGGTTAATTGTAAAAAGTTGATTCCTACATCCAATTTTTTTTGTTTCTTTCAACATATTAAAGAGTTTCCTTATGTTTTATTAAGTTCTTCATTGGTGTTTCTAAAAATTGTGTGGTAAGGGATCTACTATCTAGGTGTTAGAGTAGGTGTTTGCACGACCAGGTGGGTTGAGCCGTGATAGAGAGATTGAGGAAAGAGAATGTGTCAATTAGGATTGAAGATGTGAATAAACACATATATTATCAACAATTGCTCAATTCACTACAACATTTTAGGCCTACGACCACACTAAATCTGGACAACGCTTGTAAAGTGTTGCCTAAAATACTTTTGGGAACGCTTTTAAACTGTAGGCCAAGTTTTTAACTTTTGGCATCAATAATATTGGCAACACTTGTAAAGCGTACTCTTTAATGGTATAGGCTACATTTTATAAGCGTTGTTACAGTATGATATAATTGGCAACAACTATTTACATATATGGCCACACTTTTAAAATGTCCTATTTTTATAATTGTAAAAACAACACATTACAAGTGTGGCCTTAAAATTTTTCACTAAAAATATTATATTCCCTTCCAATATTTTTAACTCTCCCTCCCATTTTTATTGGCAAAAAAAAACAATTCATAAAACATTAATCAGTAAAACGACACACTTTTCTCTTTCTTTGAAGAATGACACACTTTTCTCTTTCTTTGAAGAACGACACACTTTTCTCTGGAGAACCGAAAAGCGAGCTGAAGAAGAGTGAGCTGAAGATCTAAAGCTAAGAACTGGAGAGCTGATGCTAAGAACTGAAGAGTTGAAGTGACCACGATTTCTCTGATACCGGTTTCGTCAAGCGTAAGTACTCGATTCTTGATTCTTGGTTCTTGAATTTATAACTATGTTTTCACAGTTGTATGTATAAGGTTGTGTTTTAATAATCACCATGGGTGCTTATACCTCAAAATCTCCAAGACCCAATCCTTATTCCCTATAAGAAATTCTTCCCCCACCGGAAACACTAAATCTTGCTGAAACCCAGAAAGATAATGAAGCTAAAAATCACCTCTACTCCAGCGAGGTTGTTTAAACGCCCTTTTCTCCTCCTTCTCCAGCGAAGCATATTAAAGCTTTGCTGTTGAGACGGCATGGTAGTGTTAAGCCTAATGTTGCAGCTATTCCTGAAGGAGAGGAAACTAAGGGGGCTAACTTGGATAAGAGTTTTGGGTTTTCTAAGTAATTTGCGAGTAAGTATGAAATTTGGGAGGAAATGGGTAGAGGCCATTTTGGGTATACTTGTTCTGCTATTGTCAAGATAGGTGAACTTAAGGGTCAGAAAGTTGTTGTTCAGGTCATTCCAAAAGCCAAGGTCTCTTGCATTGAAATGTATTTGCATATTGAATTACCTACAATGTCTGATTATTGAAGTACATGGTGGGAAAAATTGGTCAATTTTATGAGTCCATTTTCTTTGATTTAAGTTCTGTTGGGATTTTAGATTTGTTCTCTCTGTATGTCATGAACACCATTTGATTTTATGAGTCAATATTCAGTAGCCGAGATTCCTTTTTATTCTCTACTAATTTTTGTTTTATGTTTAGAAGGAATTGATTACTTTGGGGTTGTTGGAATGGAACAAATCACGAGTTACAGCTGAAATTCCAAAGTTTGGGAAGAAAGTGCCAAAGAACACGATTTCTGCTGTAGCTAGTTTTATTGCTGTTTATTGGGTAAGGACACAACATTTTTCGCATCTTATCCTTACTAACATGTTCTTATAGCTATACAATTGTTCGGATATGTTTAAGATCACAGGTTTTAAGGATACTTCTGTTGTAGTAATTACCTACTGATAATATAAAATATATGTATATAATCAAATCAATCATAAGATAATCACAGATTTATCTGTTAAATTGAAAAGCACACATGTGGTTCAAAATCATCATTGAGAAGAATGTTTGATGATTGACATCTCTGTGAATAACAGGCCTTCGACATTCATTGTGTACGTAATTCAAAGCTTCTGCAATTCCAACGGCTATTCTGAATCTTTTTTCCCATGTCAATACTGATTTGGTTATTCCTACATTCCAAATTAACGAATTAAAACTGGGTTTTATGTACAGAATATATTCTTTGGTTTGCAGTAAGCTTATTAAACTATACTTGCTGAATTTCATAAAATACTTTGACTGATGGTCTACTTATATGAACTTGAGTTTCTCATGATATAGTTTATGGTGTTAAATTAATTCAAGTATCATTTTTTTTATATGGGAGATGTTTTGACTGAATAAGTATACTGGTAAGTATACTGAGATGTTACAACCTAAGTTTCAGAATTACTGTTACCAACTTGACTAGAATCATAGTTATGAGGCTTACCTGTCTGTAGTAGAGTGTCTTGTTGTTGTTAGAGTTGAGTTTCTACTTTTTCCATGCTTTGTTTGGTGTGCCTGCTATCTTGATTTACATGTCTGCATTAGAGTATCTTTGGATATTTCTCCTGCTGTCCCTATTCTTTGGCCTGAGATGGACTTCGAGTTGGATATAGCTACTGCATTCTGCTATAAATATGCAAATCTGCAATCTGCTATAAATCTGCAAATCTACAAATCTGTAAATCTGTAATCTACAATCTGCAAATTTGCAAATCTGCAATCTGCAAGTTTGCAATCTTCAAATCTGATCTGCAATCTGCAAATTCACAAATTTGTAATCTGCAAATCTGCAATCTGCTATCCATCCTTTAAAGATGTAGCCAAAACTTCCTTCGCCAAGAAGACTATCAGCTCGGATGTTCCTGGTTGCATTTTTCAGTTCATTGTAGGTAAATGACTTGAGTTTGCTTGGAACAAATGAATCATTTGTGCAAAAACTGTTGTGAAATGAGTCATTATAAGAATGAAACTGTTCCTTTTTCACACTGCCTGAAGAGCCAGAATTAAAATATGAAATAGTATTTGGTTCAGTTGAACCAGAATTTGAGTATATGAATCCTTACTATTCATGTCACTCCACTTAAGCTTCTCCAGTAGAACAAGTAATGTACATTTTCTATTTTCTTGTAAATTTCTAACAAGACTAAAAAAATCCAAACAAATATTGTTACTCAATATACCAAAGCAACAAAGTTCTATACAAACCAGAACACAAAAAAAATGAATAAGAAAGGGTTCAGGAGGCAGAACTCTGTTCTGCTATTGGACATTGTCTGACTGCTTGTGAACAAGGTTCAAGAGGCAGAACTCTAATGCAGAATGGTTGAATATGACTGGTATGTTTCTGAATAAGGGAGGTGCATAGGTTCAGATTATAGATTTTTTTATGAAGGATGCTAAGTGATCTGGTAGTCCTGGCAGGTTCAGATTATAGGGTGAGTCCTGGCAGTTAACTGCAGTAGATAAGAAAACTGATAAGAACACACTCCATATGCCATCTGCTACTTTACAGTGCAAAAAATGATGCCAAGCACTCTCCAACATTGTCTAATGGAACATATAACATTCATCAGGGCATGCTTTTCCTTCTCTAAACTGCAGTCAACTTTAGCCTTAAAATCTGGTTCAACTTGCCTTCTTTAGATTGTGTTGTTAATTGTTTTCTTCCTAATTTTAGAACTTGGAAGGCTGCATAACACTTGAAGTAAAATTAATGAACTCTTTTTAAAATCAGGTTTCCAGTAAACCTTATCACAGGGTTCTGTTAAGCCTTGAACACTTCTAGAGTCTTGAAAAATTTCACAACTTCTTCTTATTCACAGTCCTTCTATAAGTAATATTTCACCCTTTAGGATCCAAGATTATAGCTAATCTTGCTTCAGGTCAGGAATAACTTAAAATGAATAACCTCTACGAAACTTTATGTTTTTTTTGGTGTGATCGACTATCTATTATAGGATCATTGTAATGTTTGCTTGAATGTTTAAACATGGTAGTAGATGTTTGATACTTCTCTGATATGGTGTGCACAAGAATGAGATTTTAAAATTTGAGACATAGTTTAAAAAGATACAAAAAGATTTTCACACTATATTGTACTTTTGGTCTTCTAAATAAAGTGTTTGAACTTCTTTAAAATGTTGTTTACAACTTGAACCTGCTTCTCGATAGAATTTATTAATCTTGATTAGTCCATTTAATTGTGTCTATCCTATTAATTTACTTTCTTTCTTAATTGTGTCTATCCTATTAAGTTTACTTATTTTTCCTTAGAAGTATAATCAACATTCAGAAACATTTGTGGAGGATTCAAGGTCTAATTTTGCACAGCACAAGCGCCATGACTAGGTAAGAAACTTTATCATCTCATAACACCTGATTCTGATAACTTACTCATGACTTTTAAAACTTATTTGTGAAGTAGTTAATGATTTAATGATTGTTACTGTAAGATTAAATATTGATATCTTCTTCTAGGAATTCAAATATTCCATCCAAGGATTGGATGGATTTAGCAATGTATAGCAAACCGTATATTGATGGTGTTGAATCATTCCTAGATTTTGCTTACTCTTATGGAGATCCTCAAGGAGAGGAAATTCAGTGTCCATGTGCAAAATGTTGTAATATTTGTTGGACTCGAAGGAATGTAGTGTATGATCATCTAATATGTTATGGATTTGTTAAAGGTTAAACTAGATGGATTAATCACGGGGAATGGGATATCAAGTTGAATGTTGACGATGATATGGATTACTCGCGTGATGATATTGATGGGTTGCTGAATGATCAATTTAGAGATATTGCACAGGACGAAGGAGTTTATGATGGTCCAAATGAAGATGCCAAGAAATACTATAACTTAGTTGAAGAGGCAAGCCAAGAATTATATCCTGGTTGTACAGGATTCTCTAAATTATCATTCACACTTCGCTTATATTTGTTGAAGTGTCTACATGGATGGAGCAATGAATCATTCACTTCTCTTTTGGAGTTATTAAAAGAGGCGATGCCAGAGTTAAACATTCCTCCGCCTTACAATAAAACCAAGTCAATGGTTAAGAATCTCGGTCTTGATTATGAGAAAATTGATGAATGTCCAAATGATTGCAATGTGTTTAGGAATGATCATAAGGATGATGAAGTTTGTCATACTTGCGGAGCTTCACGATATATTAAAAATCCTGAAGTTGATAGTGAGGTTGAGCCTTCTAAAAAATCACATCGAGTTTCAGCAAAGACTTTGAGACACTTTCCATTAATTCCTAGACTCAAAAGGTTATTTATGTGCTCAAAGACGGCAAATTCTTTGAGGTGGCATGACGAGGAGTGTTCTAAAGATGGAAAGTTAAGGCATCCTGCAGATGGTCAAGCATGGAAAGATTTTGATAGGTTGCATCCAGATTTTGCACTAGATTCTCGCAATGTGAGACTTGGATTATCAAGTGATGGGTTCAATCCATTTCGAACCATGAGTATATCACATAGCACATGGCCA
>NW_006239049.1:1197313-1202440 GCF_000226075.1 Solanum tuberosum | reverse complement strand
TCATCCATGGAGATCTAACAAAAGATCTTTCAATGGAAAAATTGAATTCAGGCCTCCTCCACCTTTATTAAAGGGAACCGATGTGCTTAATAGCTTACAAGATTTTGAAAATGTGTTTGGAAAGAAGAGAAAGAGATCAAATGATGGCCCATGGAAAAAAAGGTCAATCTTTTTTGAATTACCTTATTGGCAACACAACTTGTTACGCCACAACCTTGATGTAATGCACATAGAGAAGAACATAGTTGATAGCATACTTGGAACTCTTTTGGATATTCTAAGCAAAACAAAGGATCATGCAAAAGCCCGGTATGATTTGAAAGAGATGAGAATTAGAAAGAATCTTCATCCAAAAGATACTGGAGATAATAAGAGAACAAAGTTTGCAAAAGCTTGCTTCTCAATACAAATGGAGAGAAATAAGTTTTTGTGGAGTTTTAATGACAGCCAAGCTACCTGATGGTAGTGCCTCCAATAAATCTAGGTGTGTGCAACTGGATGAAAGAAAATTGTCTGGTTATAAGACCCATGATGCTCATTTCATGTTACATTACTTGCTTCCAATACCAATTAAAAGCATCCTTCCAGATCATGTGGCTATTGCTTTGATTCGTGTATATTCCTTCTTCCAACGTTTCTGTCAAAAAGTTATCACATTGGAGGAACTAGATTGCTTAGAAGTAGAGATCAGAGAAACAATAAATCAGTTGGAGCAAATTTTTCCTCCGTCGTTTTTTGATATAATGATTCATTTGCCTATTCATTTGGCGAATGAAGTGAGATTAGGTGGTCCAGTTCAGAACCGATGGATGTATTTCACTGAAAGAGAAATGGGTACATTCAAATCATATATCCGCAATAGACGTTATCCAGAAAGTTGCATAGCAGAGGCACGTGTGGGAATAGACTGTATGAATTTATTTTCAAGATATCTGCATGGGGCTGTACAAACCAGATTTAACAGAAGAGCCAGAAATAATGATGAATGTGACCCAAGTGATGCAGAAACAGTGAGTTTGTTTCCTAAAAAGGGATGTCCTTTAGGAGCAAAGAAAACTGATCCATTTATTTTAGATAACAAGACACTAAGTCAGGCACATGCATACTTATTGGGAAATTGTGATGAGATTCAAGAATATATTAGGTACTTTAATTTAATATAGTATTTTCTATTGTATAATTAATTTTTAACTTATTTTATTTATCGTTTTAACAAAAAATTACATGTTGTGTAGAGAGCATGAGCATGAGGTTAATAATCATCCGCGAAGATCTAAATGGAGCAAGGCCAAGGATCATTGTCTAAAATTCTCTTAATGGTTTGAAACTCGTGCTTTGCAAGAGGATGTACCTGATTTGATAAAACAATTGTCTAGAGGACCAAATTCTCTTGCTAAAAGATACTTTGGGTATCTCATTAATGGATATAGATTCCATATTAGGCAACGTGATGCAAGGCGTAAAACACAAAATAGTGGTGTTACAGTTGTTGCCTCAAAACACAAAATAGTGGTGTTACAGTTGTTGCCTCAAAACACAAAATAGTGGTGTTACAGTTGTTGCCTCAAAACACAAAATAGTGGTGTTACAGTTGTTGCCTCAAAACACAAAATAGTGGTGTTACAGTTGTTGCCTCAAAACACAAAATAGTGGTGTTACAGTTGTTGCCTCAAAACACAAAATAGTGGTGTTACAGTTGTTGCCTCAAAACACAAAATAGTGGTGTTACAGTTGTTGCCTCAAAACACAAAATAGTGGTGTTACAGTTGTTGCCTCAAAACACAAAATAGTGGTGTTACAGTTGTTGCCTCAAAACACAAAATAGTGGTGTTACAGTTGTTGCCTCAAAACACAAAATAGTGGTGTTACAGTTGTTGCCTCAAAACACAAAATAGTGGTGTTACAGTTGTTGCCTCAAAACACAAAATAGTGGTGTTACAGTTGTTGCCTCAAAACACAAAATAGTGGTGTTACAGTTGTTGCCTCAAAACACAAAATAGTGGTGTTACAGTTGTTGCCTCAAAACACAAAATATATGACCATATAGTGCTAACTTACTCTTTTTGTTATTTAACTGTTTTTGTACAAACACCTTAAGATATCTAAGTATTCTGTTGGCTTCGTTTATGCGCCTGATTGTTGTTTGGTCAATAATTTATGTTAGCTTCTTTAATTTATGTAATTATTGTTTTGTTGATGGGCATGTAATTCTAGCTTACTATTATTTTATTTGATTGTTTGTTGGCATAAACTTGTATGACTAAGGTTAGTAATATCTGGAGTATTCATGTTACAATTATCAAATTGCTTTCTAATCAGTAAATGTGAATTGTTGTTGTTATCTAAATACTTATTTTTTCCTATTATTATCAGGCATTGGACATTAAGGCAGCACAGTGAAGGCATCACAATGAAATCAGTCATCTGTATGTAGTACTCCCTTATCATTCTGGAAGCTAAAGATTATTTCACTACTTGTTCTCATTAGCACAGTGAAGGCAACACATTTAAATCTTTTAAAGTTAGATTTCTGTAGCTTTTCCTATCTAATAATCCTAGAACGTATATAATTATGAGGCTAGAACCTCTTCTCTTTGCAGGTTTGCTTTTTCTATTTAACAATCACCTAATTATTGTTTTGTAGGTTAACTTACTGTAGGGAAAAAAAATAAAAAGATTAAAAGAAAGCGGGAAGAATTAGTCAATCAGTAGCACTAAAGAAAAAGGGTTCGAATCCGAACAAAGCTCAAAGTCCATTGAAGAATATGAACTTTGATATGCAATACCGATCAAGTACTGAATTGGCTAACCAATTCAAGATTAAGAGAGAACAACTTGCTAACGAACGCAGTGATAAAGCTAAGAAAGAGCATGCACCAATAGCGCATAAAAGAAAGAATTCTGAGGATTTCATTCCACAACAAGGAAAGAGTAAATTGGTTGAGTACAAATCAGTAATTCAATCGTCTTCAAGGGAAGAGCTTGGTACCTCACATATGGTTGTTGGGAAAGGACAAACTAAAAAGAGCTTATTTCAATTTGGAGAGTCCATTCAAGAGAAAAGAACTAAACTTCCTATGCACAACTTTAGGTTCCAAACGTCTTCCCAGAAAGGTGTTACTGCTTCAGTACATGTGACTGGGGAAACACTTGGTAATGCAGAGGAACAACATGATATTCAAGATCTACTAAACTCCAAACAGCTGAAGAGGAAGTCAGTCCTACCGGCTACAAGTCTTGATCAGTTTCTGGAAGAACAGCAGCTGCAGAAAGAACATGATATTAATGATCTACCAAACTGCAAGCAGGTAAAGAGGAAGTCGTCATACCAGCTACTAGTCTTGATCAGTTTCAAAGAAAACAAGCGATACACATAGGTGATGAAACAAAAAACTGATAACCACACAGTAGCTGATGATCTTGTGGATCAAGAAGAAATCGGCAGGGATAAGTGTGACTATAGACGAGGAAATTGGCATTGATTGTAGTACAAAAGGTATGTCTTAAGCGTTGTAAGTATTTATTACTTACAATAAAGAAAATTCTTATTTCCTTACTGTTACATAAATCTAGGAATATTGGAGACCGAAAAAAGTCCGAAGAAAAACAACATGTAAGGATATTCACGCAAGAAATTTGGAAGAAAGAAAGGAAGTGACATTTGATAAAGGACAAGCAGTGGGACCAACTGGTAAGATAGTGTCGGAATTAACCAACTTTATTGGAACAATTTCAAGGAATCCTAGATTCATCAACTTGATGTACACTAGTTGGCATGCGGTGCCACAATATACTAAAAAGCGCATGTGGGAATATATCAATGTAAGAACAATTAATTTTGAGATTATATATTTTATTGTTTGTTTTTACTGGCTGAGGCTAAATATATTTTATTTTGCATAGTCCAAATTCCTAATTCCAGTAGAAGGAAAGAAGTGGGTGATGACTGGTCTTCGTGATGCTTGGAGGCGACACAAGCAAAAAATTAAAGAGAGATGTTTTGATAAAAATAGTACCGTTGAGGATATGCTACCAAAACGTCCTAATGACATTCCAGAAGGTCAATTCCGTCAATTGATCAAGTATTGGAAACACCCAACTGTTCAAGTAAGGCTAAAATAGTGCATTTCTACTCTTCAACTTATTTTGCATCATATCTATTCTTTTTTTGTTTTATTTATTAATTCAAACATCTCATTTTATTTAATTATAAGCCATGTGTGAGATGAATTCTCAAAACAGGAAAAAGCAAAAAGTGGAGGCATCGAATGGGACCTATTAATTTTGCAAGAGTATGCGTAGCATTGGTAATACTTAGCAGACGTTTCGTAAAAAAATCAAATTTCATCTTTTTGTACTATTTTTTCTAGCCACTGTCCACTGTATCATCTTCGTCCATATGTTTTTAATTTCTCTTGATGTAATTTGTAGCGTGCAACCAAGAAAACAATGAGGAACCATCCAAGTGTGAAATGTTTATTGCAACTTGTACAAAGACGGGAAAGGAAATTCAGGCCGATACTCAAGTTGCAATAGTAAGTTTTTTAAAGTGGATTAGTGACGAATTTAATTAAGGTTTAAAAGTATATATTGTTGGGAGGGTGATAATTTTATTTTAATATGCTTGAGTCGCTGGACAGTTTGCTTGGAAGGGATGTCAATTAAAGTTAACTTAATGAATCATAAACTCATTTAAGCTGGAAAGAAAGAAGTACTTACATTTAATATGGATGTCAATTTTATTCAATAAGCTGAACTTCAGAATCACCAAAATTTCGGGGAAACAACAGATGATGCTTTTACGGCAGTGTTTGGAAAGGAGCAACCTGGTCGACTAAGGTGCTATGGTAGATCAGTGACAACAAGTTCTTTGAAGAAAGATGAGGAAACTAACGAGCTAAAACAGAAACATGACAATGAAATCACTTCTCTAAAAGAAGAAATTAATGAAATGAGAGAAGAAATGCGACATTTCTTTAGTCAATTGCTTCAAAACAACCCTGGATTGAATGTTCGAGATATGTCAGGGTGTGTTGGATCTAACATTGCTTCACCTATTGATGCGAGTAGTGCACAAGCTGTAAAAGGCCAAAATCTTCCACATTCTTCCGGGTCAACTCATGATCC
>NW_006239049.1:1195641-1196999 GCF_000226075.1 Solanum tuberosum | reverse complement strand
AATTGTTTTATTTCGAATTGATTTGAGCTTTGAAGGTGATCAACTGATTATGCCCAGTTCAGAACACATAGAGCTAGTAAAATGGGAGTGCAAATGTGGGAAAGAACAACAATGATTTATAGTGTTGTTTCTCCTCTTCTCTGTTTTGGTAACATGAAGAAAGTTGAGATTTTTGGTAGTTGTGGATCAGATAGGTAGACTTAAGCCACCAAGTGTTAGCTCAATAGGGACCAATTGAGGGACTTATGTGTTATGTCACAAGTTAGAGCCCTGCCCCAAGCGAACTAAATCCAGTATTTAAGTGGAGAAGGGTAGAGAAGCCGGCCTATCATCCCCAAGTTTCAAAGGTTGCAGTTGGCCAAAGGGATGTTCTAGATGGATTCTCGATCTTAAAAGAGAGATTGGTAGACTTGAAAAGTAAAAAGGAAAGGAAGTAAAGGCGTAAAGGCTGAAAGACCAGGAGGACTGAGAGAAACTATGTCTCATTTCTGGCACAAATCAACTACTAGGTGCAGTTTCAGTAGCTTCAATCAGTCTCACGATGAAGAGAAGTCACTTTCAAATAACCACTCTCCATGAAGCATGCAAATTTCTATATGGGAAAAAATCTCCACAACTTACCATAAAAGCGTTGTATTATAGGTGGATAGTCTCCTAATTCCTTCCCCCTCCATGTGGGAACCATAATCTTCTTCCACTCTACTAGGTGAAGTTCCTATTACACTTCTTACCCTTCCAATAAAATCCCCAATGATCTTCTCCAAATTGCTGAAACTTTTACAAGCATGCACAATATAGACAATAGATATAAAATATTTGTGTATATTAAGGAGAGTTCGATATACTTACGTCTTCCCTCCCCTGAGTAAATAGTCTTTTCATCCACTTAAATTTTTCTGGGATCTTAACAACCGGCTGCCAGGTATCCATATTCTAATACTTCAATGTCGGACTATCCAAATTCAAAATCTGATAGGTTTGATATTTTCTTATCAAACTAACTCTTCAACTATGAATTAAATGTTTTTCCACTATCACTAATAATCATAATTCAATTATACATGTTAAAAATTGTACCAATCATACACTGTTATAGCAATGGGATGGAAGGAGTATATGACAGTTTTAGCAGACTATTCACCACTGTCTGAATAATCTGGTATCAACAAAAAGATCATAAGACTAGACATTCTAACATATACATCAGTACTCTATATTCAAAGAAAATTATAAGAGAAATTCTACTTGGCTTAGAGTTTTGTCTTGGTCAATATCTGTCTTAGGACTTAGGAGAAATTCTATATGGGTGCCTCAGCAGTTGCATGTCCTTGAAAGACAAATGTCCAATTTTCTTCATG
>NW_006239049.1:1152583-1195622 GCF_000226075.1 Solanum tuberosum | reverse complement strand
AATATGTAAATGAATGTTCAACTTGCATAGAAGTATCTTTCAAGGAACTGCATGCTGCATTCTGGAATCTGTAATTTGCAATCTGGAACTGCATGCTGCAATCTGGAATCTGCAATTTGCAATCTGGAAGTGCATGTTGCAATCTGGAATCTGCAATTTGCAATCTGGAAGTGCATGTTGCAATCTGGAATCTGCAATTTGCAATCTGGAAGTGCATGTTGCAATCTGGAATCTGCAATTTGCAATCTGGAAGTGCATGTTGCAATCTGGAATCTGCAATTTGCAATCTGGAACTGCACTTTCCAATTTGGAATTGCATGCTACAATCTGGAACTGTACTTTGCAATCTGGAACTGCACTTTGCAATCTGGAATTGCATGCTGCAATCTGGAATCTGCAGATTTGTTGTTCTCTATAACTGCTGCAATTTGCAATTTGATTTGTTGTTCTATAACTACTGCAATCTGGAACTTCTTGCCTCTTCTATAACTGCTGTAATCAGGAACTTCTTGCCTCTTCTATAACTGCTGCAATGTGATTTGTGTAGGGAAATGGAGGTGATAAAATTTGAAGGGTCGCCGCAAGTCAATTTGATCCCATTGAAGTGGATGATGAAGAGTTTTTGAACTATTGTAAACATTTGAATGCATTATATTTGATTTTGTGAAATATATTCATTGTTAGAATATATTGAACTATTGTGAGAGTACTTTTTGAACTATTGTGTACACATATTTAGAATATTGCTTTATAAGTATGTGTATGTACAAAAGACATACTATCTTTTGAAGTTTATGGTGAATATAAATTTGAATTACTTATTAGCTAATTTAATGCTTGAGATTATTTATTGCAAAAACAATATTGGTGTTTTTAAATTAGAAATTCTGGCATATAAATTTTTTATAGCCAAAATAATATTACCACACTTAAAAGTGTAGCCATAGGACTGTAAATTGTGGTTACGCACATGGGCAAGGACTACACTTCAAAGTGTTGTCATACATAAGATAGAAAAGGCAACACTTATTAATCGTGGGCAATATGGAAGCAAAGGCCACACTTGAAAGCGTAGCTGATAAGGCATCACTTTTAAGCATAGCTGCAAAGTGTGGCCTTTTTTCCTTTTAGGCTACGCTTGAAAGTGTTGCTGATAAGGCAACACTTTTAAGCGTAGCTGCAAAGCGTGGCCTTTTTGCCTTTAGGCTATGCTTTTAAGCGTAGCTGATAAGGAAACACTTGAAAAGTGTCGCCTAAACTCTAAGGTTACGCCTCATTCGGCCACCCCTGGAAAAGCGTGGCTTAAAGTAAAAAAGTGTGGCCTTTTTATCAAAGGCCACACTTTTTCATAGTTTAGGCCACACTTTTCTAGGGTGGTTGTAGACATAAAATGTTGTAGTGATTCTAGCTATTTGTTATGTTGTGGTGTATCTCCCACAAAAAAATGTATAATTTTTTTAAAAAGTGGAATTTTAAGTAATTATTTGTAATTATCGGTAAGATTAATATATGTGGTTTGAATGTATGTCTAATTAGGTAGTTCTTTTTTCATATTTATTGCACGAATCTTAAACACTTTAATCAATGTACTCCCTCTCATGTGTTTAGAAAGGAATGATCTAGTTTTACTTGATACAAATATACCACGTGGAAAAATAAAGGTATGTCAAATATACCAAAATTCTCTTAGTCTTTTGACCTAAAATATACCACGTGGATAATCTCTCTCTCTCTCTCTCTTTCTCTGTCTCTCTCTCTATATATATAGGAGAATGTTAGACTTGCTGATGTGACATGCCTCTAAGGGGTAGAAACCTATTTATTCTATACCACGTGTATTCTTACACCATGATTCATGATTTTTGAATTTACATTATATTCATATTGTTAAATTCTTGATTTCAGTATAGAGATTCCATTTTTCCATATTATTAATGATCTTTCATTATTGTTCATGTTTAATTTACCTCATGAACCCTATTTTGCAAAGACAATGAGGAGGATAAGGATCCCTTTGTTTTCTACTCTTTTGAATCAAAGAAAAAAAAGTGTTCATTGAAGATATCATCAAAGATAGACGTTATGCAATTGATTTTTGAAGGTGCAAGACGGAGGTGAATTGCTCTTTCTTTCCATTTTTCTTCTCTAAGTAGTCGACTTGTGAGAATCACTAGTTGATCGTTAGATCCAGAATTGAATAATGAAAATGAAGGTGCAGAAAATAAGATTGACACAAGATGGTTTTATACTGGTTGGGATTCAATGTGGATCTGATGTTCAGCCCCATTGAGTTGCAAGGGTGTTCTCTTCTAGCCTTTTGAATCTTTAAATGAGTAGAAGTTCAGAGTATAATTCTTATGTCTACACTCAATGATTTTATTTTCTTTTGATACACAACCTTACCAACAATATTTTTCTCTCCTCTCTGTTTTGTTTACATAGTAGAACTAAGTAATACAATGCTTGTTAAAAGTAGAGTAGAGAATTTGTGTAGATTCAGACTCAATGTATATTTGAGTCATTGGCTTTCTTCTTCCTTTTAGAAAGAATAGTAAAGACTTGATTCTTCCTATTGTGAAGAGATAGAAAACCAAGAGAATTGATCCTTGGACAAAGATGATTGAGAATCTTTCTTTCCAAGAATAAAGCAAAGGCCAATCTTCAGCTTCCTTGTCGCATTCTTCAGCTTTATTTTGAGTGACATGGATCTTTGACTTTACTCCTTGATGATTGGATAGTCCTTTCTTCAAATCAAATTGAGGCCAGTTGTCTTTATAGTCGTTACTGATCCATTGATTGATCTTGTCACCGATTAGGCTCCCTTGAATAGAGTCTTGATTTCCACGTCTGCAGGGGATTTGATTTCACTGATAATGACCAATTGATCCTCTTTTGGATGAAAGAAAAGATGTGTTTGTTGAAGATTTCAGCACAGATAGACGTTATGCAATTGATGTTTGTATTGTGCGGGTTATGAAGAGGCAGAAAGTTATCCCTTATTAAGGTGAATTGTTGAAGATGCAACAAAAACTGGAGTTCTATATAAGAGGGAGTTTCATCGTACAACCAAGAATAGTTCCATCAATTACCAAGGAGTAAAAATGGGCACTCATTTTGCCCTTTTTGTTTCTTAACTGAAACTTGAGGACATAGATACTTTAGGAAATCTTTTGTGGAAGTAGACTCTTTCGATTCTTGAACTCTAAGAGCTCATTGCCAAATAGAGTTGCCATGTGATGAAATGGAAGAAGAGCCTCTTTGGAGGAATATTTTTCACTTAATGATCGAGGAGAGACAGACACAACACGGTAATGTGATGAAATTGGGAACATAACAGAAGGGCTGAAGTTTAGGTTGGAAAATGCATATAAATATGAAATATGAAAGTTTATAGTTGTGAAAGCAAAACATAAACATGATGGGACAAGAAGAGAGAGAAAAAGAGAGGGAATATCTAAGGACTTTATTCACCACCAATATTCTTGAAGGGATCGCCAATTACATGTTTCATTGCGCGTGCCATTTCCTTTTTTATAGACATAACTTTAATCATGTGGTCAATTATCAGTAAAATTTTTTTTGAAGAATCTGCCTGAATTGATTAAAGAGGAGTGCAAAATATGCTAGCTCGACAGCATGAATAACGTAATCATCCTTGCATATATGAATTAGAAGGATTTGTTAACAGCCGTTCAAAATGTAGGTTGAATATGCCTGAAAAATTTAGAATTAATCAGACACATATTTGTATCAGTCAAGTAATGTAATTTGAATTCAGCAGTTCAGTAAACTGGGTATAATCATGAATAAGGTTCGTAGTTCTCAATAACAAAGGCATACATTTACTTGTTAATGCAACAAAGTTACTTGAATATGGAAGTTCTTAGTTGTTTTGCTGATGTTTCTGTGAAGGGAATGTGAGGAACATTTGCTGATTCATAGACCAAATTGTAGAAATCTAAATGGTACTATATAGGAAATCTTCAGGTGACATTTTAAAATAGAACTATAGAAGAGTAAATCAACTATTTTCTACATGAAGTCAGCTTTATTACATGTTGTTAGCTAAGTGAACATTTTTTGAATAATTTTATCATAGACTATGTTGTAAGTTAAGTGATCATCGTTGCTGTCAGAGGTCAATGGTCGAATTAGCAGCTTCATGTCTTTTGAAGTTCTAGCTCTCGATAAAGCAACATAAAGCTGACCATGGGAAAATACAGGCTCGCGCAAATAAAATACAACAAAATCTTAAGTTTTACTTTTAGCTTTATTTATAGTCATAGCAAAACATAATCGTATTGGGAATTGTGTTCTTTTGAAAGGAATTGACAAATTTTCATCTTCTAAAGCTAATAAAGGTATTCTTGGAGTAAAAACATGTTTGTTTTGAAAGTCACCGCCAGCAATTTTTGCACATGTGTTTTGAAATTTAAACATGTTAATCATGTACCATTTCACAATCTTCAGAAGGATTTAAATTTCGTAGTAACATAACTGGGAAATTTTGTTTTAAAGTCAATTTGTGAGGTGGCAAATTAGCAGGATTTAAAGTATGGAGATAATCTTCAAACTGACTTTGATAATTTGGTTCAACAGTATCATCGATTGCAATAAATGATCTTGCAGTATTTGGAAATTTAGATATTAGCATATCATTTATTTCATGAACATATTCATTTTTGGTTGTCAAAATCACATGAGAAGCTAAGGAGGAAGAATCATGAAACAATGAGTTTATATTAGGGTATGTTACGTTAAATATCTTGTAAGGATTGTTCTTCAGTAGTAAAAGGAATTAGTAAAGAACTAGGAATTTCAACTTTATCATCCGAGTTAAGTTTTACTTTTCCGTCACCAATTCACATCAAGTAGTCTTAAAAAGCAGAATCTGTTCTTGCGCGCATATTCTCCGATAGGTGTAAGTTTTTAAGATGGTTCCAGATTTCTGAGTATAATAGACTTTGAGAAATGAAGTCTTCGTTTTTCCTATTTCAGACATAGACTCTTCAAATTGTTCCCATAACTCTTTTGGGTCAGTAGAATTACAATAAACTAATAATGTAGCGAATAATTGTCTTAAACTATTTGGTAATTGATAACTTACAACATCAATCATACAGTCAACTAAAATGTTATCAGAATTTAGTAATCCCTTTTTTCTGCAGATTCCCTAAATGCAATACAATATATTCCATTGACCATACGAAGACCTTCGTATGATTTTGGACCCCTTCAAATTCATAAGTAATAATCTAAGATAATATCTCTCTCCTTCTGTTGGATGGCTTGTCACAACACGTCCAACAATTGTACGTTGTTTTTGACGTGTCCACATTTTATATGACGTTGACCTTACAAAGTATTGAGGAAACTCTTTGTATAATAGGTTAAGTTGTTCAACATCCTCATTTGTTTGGTTCATAACAAAGAATTCAGTTAACATTGTTTTTCTAATCATTGGATTTCTCAAAATTATATGTATACTTTCAATACTTTTAAAAGAAACATATTCTTATCCTTTAGGATGTAAATGAAGATGGTACACACTCAGCATCATTTCCCTGATAGGATAACCAAATAAGCGTCATATAGCTTTTGGCGGAGAGACCCACCAAGCAGATTGATATTCTTTTATTTCACAACCTCTATTTGTTTATCGTTCTCATGCACAAAAAAAACAATTTTATCGTGTCCTTTGAAAATATATTTGTAAAGGTACTTCACTACTTTAATGTAGAACATATTTCGACATTCATATGACAATTAAAACTTGCAAGTAAAAATGGATTGTATGGTATGACCCTGGAGTTATCAAGATATTGCCCTCTAAGTTCTATAAGTTCTTTAGTGTGTTGACTTTTGTAAATGAGATATGAGTTTTTTTCCTTTTAATGTTTGTTCAAAAAATTCTTTAGGAAATTTAAATTTACAGTGGCCTTTGCTTTTCAAATATGGATTTGTAGAATTCAAATGACCACAAGGACCATGCATCATATGATGTACAACAACTGAATGTAAGTAAGCTTCTTTGTTAGAATCAGGTAATTGTGCACGAATAATTATGTCATATGACTTAGGTGTCAACAATTTATATTCATTACAAAGAATAATCAAGAAATGTTCATGTGGGAGACTGTTGACACCCAATTTTGGACCTCCACATATAGATTAATCATTGAGTTTCTTCAATTTTAAATGATTTAAAATAATTAGTACTATAAAATTTTTAAAAAAAATATATAGTTTGCAAATCATTTTTTTTAATAGTTTTGTCGCCTTTTATATTTTTCAAATAATATATATGTTTTTATATAATTATGTCATCTTATGAATATTCAAAAAATCGTCTCAAAAAGATTTTAGTTTTAATTAAATATTTGGTTAATTATTTTAATTATATAATAGATTATATTTTAAATTATTTAGTTTATAATTAAGTTAATTATTTTATTTCGTTGACATTAAGAAACTCATTAATTAATTTATATTAATTCGCCTTACTTAAATTTTAGCCAATTTCACTCATTGATTCAATTTGGCTATGTTCGGGACTTCAATTGGCTATAATTTAGATTCATACAGCCAAAGCAAATTCAATTCTAGCCTGCTTATTTTAAGAAGCCAAATCTTGTGCCTTTTTCGAACGATGAGCAGCCCATCCAACATTCCAATTCACAACAAATTACCCAGACCCATTTTCTCCTATATCAGACCGACCCAACCCACAAAATAACCCAGCATTACATACAACAATGTACAACAACAATACCATACGACCGCACCTCTTTACGCGACCCAAAACCAGAACGATGTACGCGTTCTTCTTCCTAAGCCAGACGCGATGAAAACCCAGAATTTCCAGCGAACCCAGCCCAGAAAACGTGAGCCCAGTCCAATAGTAAATCGACCTAGTGAGCCCACGTCGACTTCCTCTTTTTCCCTCATACAATTCATACGATTGCAATAGCCTTGTCGTCGTTCTTCATAGCCAGATGGAGCAATCACAGCACCTCCGTCGTCATTCGCTTAAATCGGACGACTCTCCTTTAAATTCCATTAGGAATTGGTACGAATTCCAGCTGTTGGAACCTTATCTCTTAAGGATTTTCAAATTTCAAACAAAAAATCCCCCAATTCTTATTCAAATTTCTTCTCATTTCCCCCCCTAAACTAGCCCTAAATTCCCTCTATATAAAGCTCTCTTCTTTTCATCTTTTAAGGTTAGCCGCATCTCATATATAGAAAGAACAGTTTACAAAATGGTCCAGCATGAAATAGATAAACGAATACACACGAAATACATTAGAAATATTAAAGAAATCAGTTCAATTTTAGTTTCATTCCCTTGCTCGTTTATAGAAGTTTCTTGAAGTTTCGAATTTCGGTGGTGAAAGCTCATCCTCCCTAGCTCGTTTGTTTTGGTTCGCTACCCACTATAAGGTAAAGGCCTTTTTTTAAGTTTCCATTTCCTCTATGTTTTTCTGTTAAGGTATCTGCAATTGTTCTTTAGTGAGCATATGTTAGGTTTATTTATGTTAATGGTAGGTCTTTCTTTTGTTTTACTCATAGTTTTACTATTGTTTCATCGAGATATGTGACAGAGACTTCAGTTTCTTTGTTCATATTTTTTTTTGTTTGGGGTTTAGCTGATAGTGTTTCTGTTCCTCTATAAATTTCATAATCCTCTTTCCATTTGGTTTATGTCTTATGCCTGAGTTTATGTCTCTACTTGAATGATAACTTCTCATTTGCTTCACTACTCTTACTTTGCTTTCTGTCGATATAAAATGTAGATGTGTATATTACATAGGTTGCAATTGGTCATACTTCTAAGCTTGAAAATGTCTTCTCGTATAGATTTTACCTGGTTACTACCTCTTTGAAGTTCACTGTTGGTTGTTACTCTGTTTAATCTCATCTTATTGTCTATGGTTTGTGGTTTAGTCTGAAATTCTAAATTTTGCTCTTAAAAGCGACTTTGATGTTCTTAAATTTCTTGTGGGTATCAATTTGTCCCGATTATTGGATCTCACTGATGAAATATGCTTGTTTTAGTTGGTGATTACCTTCAGTTTAATCTTGGTAGATTAATTGGTGATGAGAGCTAACTTAATTGCATTCTTGAAATTTATTCAACCATGTGTAGTGTCACTGTTCGAGATTTCAATCTTTAAGCTCATTTTCCTTATCAAAGCTTTTGTTCCTTAGGAAGTCATATGAATTTAAATATTCGAGTAATCTTGGTTAAAGTCTAAGCATGCTAGGCAATAGGCCTCAATTTTTTTATTTGTATATGTTTCCTGTATGTGGTTTGTTAATATTTTCGTGATTTCCACGTTTTTGAAATGAACATACTTTTGGTCTTTTTGTTGTTTGGGAGCCAACTGGAAGATGATGATTTTTATAAGTTATCACATTTTGTCCAGCATATGCATTGGGTTATATTTCTTGTGGCTTTACTTTATTATTTATAGAAGGCATTTGAAGGAGTGTATATTAATTTCTTTTTTTCCTACTCTCTTTACATGTGATGCTTCGCCGAGTCTATTTGGACTCTTTCCGTTGCCTCCTTGCATTTTCAAGTATCTAGTCAGCCCTCCAGTGTTCAAGAGCGAAATGGATTTAACGTACAGGTATTCGGAGCAAGACCAAGGACTGTATACATGTTGTATACAATGTTATACAGCAGAAAGATGTCCAAAGGCCCTCCTAAATTTTAGTTTTGTGTTGCATTCTAATTGGGCGAAAAGCCCATTTATTTTTAGTATCATACGCTAGTTTTAGGACAGAAATTGGGCCTAAAGCCCAAAACAAAATTCAGTTTTTATGATTGTCTAAGACATGCACAAATGGGCTAGAAGGCCCAAAAAAATAGAAATTAGGCTCAAGTACTGGTCCAGGCGAACAGAAAACCAGAGTTGGGCCCAAACCTTTCTTCCCTTTATTTGTTATTGTGTTTTATTTGTTTAATTAATTTTAAGGTTTTCTCCAAATGAATGCCCCAAAAGATAACTATTTTGAATTAACTATTTAAAATTAAGTAAATATTTTTACTTTCTCTACTTATTCAAGTATGCGTATTTTCGTAAAAATTGTTTAGCTAAATAGTTAAATACCGGATAACCGCGTGTTAGCGGGTGTTTCAGGTGCTTTCAAACCCTTCCCGAAATGCTAATATGAACCCCGAACCCCCTTTAAATAATTTCATTTGATTTTATGATTTTTAATCTTTTGGAAAAAAATCAGTTTTATTGATTTTTCTTTAAAAATTAAGTGGCGACTCCTTAAAACCGTCGTTTTCTCTTATTAATATAAAATAGAATGACGATTCAGCTGGGGACTTGAATGAGTTCTAACCTTAAAATTAACCTATTTGGCTATTTGTTTGAATTGCTTACTTGTTTCAATTCTTGTAAATTGTGAAGTATTGCATTCATGGCATTTTCTAATATGTATGTATAGTATATTATAGAACAGTTTTGCGGAACCGCAGCCGAAATGATCGGCAATTTATTGGTTCGTCATGCGTTCAATGGTTGTCGTGAGTTCCAGCCTAAGTTTTCCGATTGGGTCCCCGGTCATTCAAAAGCCATTCTTAGTCAACTAACGTAGAGAAAAACCAAATCCCAATTTCTAGCGCATTTTGAACTAAGTCGACCCAACACCCAAGGCGTGTTGGGCCCATTAGAAGCCCACCTTGTGTCTATTTGGCCCATTTGCCAATAAAAAGACAATCATACTTATGTGTTTAAATTTGAAGGATGTGTACATCATTTGGCAAAATATTGTCTCTAGCTTTATTCTAATCGAAGAAGGAGCAAGTTATCATTGCAAACAAAAGAGTGGACATTCGGAGATGACAAGAATTTGAAGAACAAAAGTCTGCCCGTGGAGGCATAGCTTAGGATGGTACCCCTGCGTGGGACTAATCATTTGTTTCCCTTTTTCCCTACTATGTATCCTCATTCAGTTTATTCATAAAATTTGAATAAATTTGGATTTTGAGGGAAATATAATGTTTCAAATGACGTTATGCATTCTTCAAATCGTTAGGCCTACCCTTGGCACAAAAGGGTCACATATATGTTTAGAACGCGCAATATTTATTTGTGTTATAGCTTCTTGTGTGAGTATATTGCTTTATTTGGAGATGTTTTAGTCTACTCTTTTTTGAAATTTTCTAGAAAAACCTAACCACAAATATCAAGTCACTATCAAAAGTACGTCCAAATACTCTTTAAGTCTTTAGTTTCTCAACAAAATTTGAACTTCATTTTCAAATCTTACTTTCTCATTTTAAAAAAAAGGGGGGTTAACCCTTCATTCAAATCAAAAAGAGATTCAAGGGTCGAACTACGTAGGACCTGAATTCTCCCTCGTGAGATACGTAGGCAGCCTTCCAAGGCTCGGTCCCCTTTTTGAGAAATTTTATCTTTTCCAACTCTTACAAAGAAATTCGAGCTACGCCTCAATCAAAATAAGAAGTACGACACAATCGACTTTGTATCAACTCAAGTCGACTTTTCTGATTCACTAATTCCAAAATTAAATAGACAAATTTATGTCTATTTAGTCATCTCCAATATCCGTGGGCTAGTTTATCTTCGAATGAAGCGACTGTTGTGTTCTTACAACTTTGTGTGTGATATCTTGTATTACCTATTACCTACACAAACTAACACATTCGCCTTTTGAGTTATTTTTCTTTTCCAGGTACTCAAAACTGATTTTTGTTGAGAAATTGGTTGAACATTCAAAGTTCTCTATTATTCCTTCCCCAATTGAATTTTTTTGAAAGAAAAAAATAAAAATGACTCAGAATAGTGAGAATATTTGCCTGACTGAAGTTGCTATAGTCCAGCCCCCTACCGTTGAACAAAATGAGTTTATTGCACAATTGATGCAACAAAATGCTGAGTTGAGGGTTGAGCTCCAGAAAAACCAAGATTTGTCAATTCCGGTTGTCAATATCAACAATCCAAGCAATGGAAGGCTTCCACTCCATTTTCGTCCTCTTAATTCAAACTCGGTATATGTCCTAAATAACCCACCCTCCAACCCTCTTCAAAATCCCTCCACCATCCACTTAACTATCCCAAATCTTCATCACACCAGCGCTTGATACCTAACACCACCTCCTCTTCAAAGCCTGAATCCCAACCCTAAAATTTTCCTTCCATTTCGAAGCTCAAATGTCAACAATCCTCAAACATACACTTTCATGTACCAAACCCCAGCAAAAGGCACTCAAAATCCACCAAGCACTCAATCCTTACCTCCAAAAGTAACTTTTGATATCCCAGTCCAAACCGAACCACACCTTCACTATACTGTGTATTCCAAAATTGACCACTATAAATAGAAGGAGAAGGAGTGGAGGGCCAAAGATGAAAAGACTAAGCAGATCATGAAGGAAGAGATTGTGAAAGTGATAAAAGAACTTGATTACTCTTCAGAAGAGGTGGGGCTGAACTACGAAAATTTATGCATTTATCCGGATTTGTATCTTTCGGAAGGGTTCAAATTGCCAAAATTCTTCACTTTTAATGGAACTAGAAATCCCCTGGCACATCTGAAAGTTTATTGTGATCAACTCGTGGGAGTTGGCAAAAATGAAGCATTGTTGATGCGTCTCTTCAGTCAAAGTCTAAATGGTGAAGCTCTGGAGTGACTTACATCACAAGAATTAAAACAATGGACGAGTTGGAATGCACTCGCAAAGGATTTCACTGAATGATTTGGACATAACGTAGAAGTTGCTTTAGATCGCTACTACTTGGAGAAGATCAAACAGAGGTCTATAGAAAATTATCGAGAGTATGCTCTTCGTTGGAGAAAAAAGTCAGCAAGAGTTCAACCTCCCGTGTCTGAACGTGAGGTCACTGAAATATTTATTCGAACTCATGAGCCTGAGTACTATGAAAGAATGTTATGTATGATGGGACAAAAATTTGTCGAGATCGTCAAAGTGGGAGAAGCTTTGAAAGATGGTTTTAAGACTGGAAAGGTCACAAACCTTATCACATTGCGAGCTAACGGAAAAACTACCAAAAGTAGTGACATAGATATATCAAAGGGAAAAGTAGAAGAGGTATCTGCGGTGACAGTTACCCATATGCAGTCGACTCCATAAAGGAGATATCAAAACCACAATCTCAATCATAAACGATTCCCTCGTCCAAACTTTAGGAGGGCTCATAAAGTATTTGCACCATTAAGAGAATCGCAAACTCAACTCTATAAAATGTTGAAAGCAATGGGTATGCTCCATCCTATAGAAGGAAGACCAGCCAATCCTTTGGGAAAATTTTACAGGGCTGACCACATATGTGCTTATCATTCAGGAGCTGTTGGATACGACACAAGAGAATTGTTCAACCCTCAAACACAAGATTCAAAATATGATCAACACTAATTTGATTAATATTTAGGAAACTACCTAAAGGGATAACGTATTTGGTGCTTCTGAGTAAGTACAAGACATTTTTGAACAAAGTCATTTGAAGATATTCTTCATCAAAGGTTGAGATGAAGTATGCCCAACATTGGCCAGAATTCTGCGTATCAAGTCATTGTTATCTTTCTTTTGAATATGCACAATTAATCTCTTTCCTTCATTTTATCGCACATTCCTTGTAATGAACAACGTCTGACCTAAATTCTCAAGAATGAGATACGTAGGCGGTCTTTGTCAACCTCGGTCACCCCTTTACCCCCTTTTAATATTTCCTTATAAAAAATTCCTATTTTTGTTAATCTTCGAGTGGGGGAACTACGTTTGACCTGATTCCTGCCTCAACGGGATACGTAGGCGCGATAATGGCTTGGTCATATTCCTTGTAAGATTTTCATTTCTCTTTATAATGGAAATTGGGACAGAATTTTTGAGATCCTCTCAAAAATACATTTGAAAATAGACTTCTTTAACAAGTCAAGACTGAAGATCAAAATGCAACTGGGTTAATTTTGAGTGGATCACGAAAAATTAAGATGAAATTTTCTAGAAAATCAAGTTTGCAACTGGGACAGAATGTTTGAGATGATGTCAAAAATTCCACAAAAATATCATTGGCTAAAGGACTTATACCTAGGATTATTGAAGCAAACTGGGACAAAATTTTGAAAAGGAACCTCAAAATTCCAGAATGAGCATCCTCAGGAATAACAAAGCAAGTTACAAGAGTTCTTTCATATTTTAGACTGGGACAAAAATTTTGAGGAAGGTCCTCCAAAACTCCATCAAGATTACATTTTGAAGAGTAGACGAGCGTGCAGGTCAACTGCATGAAGAAGCATGGAGAGAAAACCAACACAAATCAGTCTTTCAAACTGAGAATTTTTCTTTGGATGCAGGAACAACGAAGTCACAAAAATGGCAATGTCAAAGTTGTCAAGCATGGAAAAAGACATCATTTATACCCATCGTGGCCTCATCAACAGAACTTAGAAAACTTTCCATCTCATTTTATCTTCATTTCATTATGTTTCCTCAAGTGATTTATAAACAGTTTCTTTTTATTTTGCAGGAACATTGAAGACAAACGCTAATTGATTCTCTCAAAGTTTTAAGAAACAACCTGTTGAAGGATCGCTAGTGACGAGTCACGATCAAAGTTACCATTAGGCTCATCATAGCCTAATCCTGATAAGCCAAATGACTTAATCTAATGCTTTATATTTACTTATATTCTTTACTTCATCATCGATACTAATGTTTAGTGTCAAGTTTTATAGGTGATAGTATTAGAAAAGTCAGGATCATATGTGAAATCGACATCAAATATGAAGATAATCAAAAGTGAGACTATCATATAAGTGTTGCAAGGTAAAATCACCAAGTCCATCACATCAGAAAAGATGTTCATGACAGTCGAAGTTATCAAATCATCATAAGTTTTCGATAACGATTGAAAATGTCAGCAACAAACTCAAATTTTGTTGAGTTTGTCAAATAATGCATGATTGACTTTAATCTTTGTGCAAAACAATTAAGTTATTGATCTCGATAATTCTGTCTTTCAAAGAGAGAATCGTAGTCGCGACATGCATATACGTCGATATAGTTTTTTTTTGTTAATATGATTGTCGCGTAGCAATTTAGGCATACGTGTTTCTTGACATTGTTAGGGTCAATATTACAAATTTTGTTGGGTATCCATCCCATAAGTGGATCATGTGTTTTGATTGGTCGATCAAAAACTTCAGTATATAGTTTTGTTGGGCGATCCACCCCATAAGTGGTTTGTATATTTGTTTGTCCATTTCAGGTTCTTATTTTTAACTATATTGGAATATTATCGAGCCATCCACCTCATTACAGCTGGAATATTATTGAGCAGCCACCTCGTTACAGTTGGAATATTATCGAGCATCGACCTCGTTACAGTTGGAATATTATCGAGCCTTCACCTTGTTATAGTTAAAATTTTATCGAGCATCCACCTCATTACAGTTGGAATATTATCGAGCCATCCACCTCGTTACAGTTGGAATATTATCGAGCCATCCACCTCATTACACTTGGAATATTATCAAGCCATCCACCTCGTTACAGTTGGAATATTATCGAGCCATCCACCTCATTACACTTGGAATATTATCAAGCCATCCACCTCGTTACAGTTGGAATATTATCGAGCCATCCACCTCATTACACTTGGAATATTATCAAGCCATCCACCTCGTTACAGTTGGAAAATTATCGAGCATCCACCTTGTTACAGTCAGAATATTATCAAGCCATCCACCTCGTTACGGTCGGAATATTATCAAGCCATCCACCTCGTTACAGTTGGAATATTATTGAACATCCACCTCGTTACATTTGGAATATTATCGAGACATCCAGCTCATTACAGTTGGAATATTATCGAGCCATCCACCTCGTTACAGTTGGATAATCATCTACCATCCACCTCTTTACGATTGGATAGTTATTGAGCCATCTAGCTCGTTGCAGAGATCACCGGAGTTTGCCATGCAGAAAACAAGCAATGACATTTCCTAATCCTCAACAAATCATGAGTTGTAATGGACATACTATGTTCGAAAGTGGTATCCATTATCTGTTACTCTCAATTCTTCTTTATTTTCTCATCTAGTCGAAAAAGATGTTTATGCCTGTCCATTAAGATATACTCATTTGTTATATGAATGATCTTTCTTTATTTTTTGACTCAAACCGCTAGCTAAAATGGCACTATTTGTACTAATTATTTACTTTGAGTGTGCAGACATATATTGAACATACCTATATGACATCTTTCAAAGTAAGAGAAATTGAAAGCGTCGTAAGATATGGTATCACTTTTTTCAAATACAATTTCTACTAACAAGTTTATTTCAGTCTTTTGTCGAGAGCATCCTAGAGGATGAATTCTCAAATCAAACCACATGGGCGGACAACATAAAAAAGGATGTAGTACAACATGGAACTTTTTCTTAGCAGCGAACTAGGACATCGTCCGAAGAGGAATATCAAACTTTTAGGACGCGAGCTGAGGAGAGACTTCCACAACAATCAAACCACACCCCTATCAGAAGGCATGTGGGTTTTTATTTAGGTTTATCAGTTTCTGTTTCGCATCTGAAAATTGTGGCCTTCACCGGGAACAACGTTCTAATCTGAGTGACAATACACCAAGATCTTTGAAAATTATGTCCGTGTAAGTTCTTACTTATGGATGTGACGTGCACCACATTCATGGCTAAGAGGTTGCAAGCCTCTTTTTCATACTCGATTACTTCGTCACTTTTCCAGAACCAAAGGTTATCTTGCATAAAAAGAATTCCTTTTCAACCGATCAAGTCGAACTACAAGAAGTCTAATTCGCTAAGTTGAGGGATGTGTCGGCGGGCTCGATGTTGAAAACTCGATTGTACTCCAACATTCTCTGTTAAATCTTATTCCCGAGCATTTCGGTCCGTTCATAATTCGACATCAGATAGCTTTTGAATTCTTTCTAAATCGTGTGTCAAATCAAGCGTATCGATCTATAAGTGGCTTGAATTCTCATATATCCTGAGATATGTAGGAAACGCATTTCCGGGGTTCAGCCATAATTCCTTAAGTCCGTACCAAAAGCTCTTTTCTGAAAGATGAAATATGGCCAATCAAAATTGGATTTGTCAATTTCATTTACCTCAGATTTCTTTCATCAATCCAAGTCAAACGAGGAACAGTTGTTGACACCCAATTTTGGACCTCCACATATAGATTAATCATTGAGTTTCTTCAATTCTAAATCATTTAAAATAATTACTTTTATAAAATTTCAAAAAAAACAACCTTTGCAGGTCATTTTTTAAAATAGTTTTGTGGCCTTTTATATTTTCAAATAATACATATGTTTTTATATAATTATGTATATAATTATGTCATCTTATGAATATTCAAAAAATCGTCTCAACAAGATATTAGTTTTAATTAAATATTTGGTTAATTATTTTAATTTATAATAGATTATATTTTAAATTATTTAGTTTATAATTAAGTTAATTATTTTATTTCGTTGACATTAAGAAACTCATTAATTAATTTATATTAATTCGTCTTACTTAACTTTTAGCCAATTTCACTCATTGATTCAATTTGGGTATGTTCGGGACTTTAATTGGCTATAATTTAGATTCATATGGCCAAAGCAAATTCAATTCTAGCCTGCTTATTTTAAGAAGCCAAATCTTGGGACTTTTTCTAACTATCGGCAGCCCATCCAACATTCCAATTCACAAAAAATTACCCAGGCCCATTTTCTCCTATATCAAACCGACCCAGCCCACAAAATAACCAAGCATTACATATAACAACGTACACCAGCAATACCATATGACCCCACCCCTTTACACGACCCAAAACCAGAACGTTGTACGCATTCTTCTTTCTCAGCCAAACGCGCTGAAAACCCAAAATTTCCAGCGAATCGACCCAGCGAGCCCACATCGATTTCCTCTTATTCCCTCCTACAATTCGTACGATTCCAGTAGCCAGGTGGAGTAATCTCAGTACCTGTATCGTCCTTCGCTCAAATCGGACAACTCTCCTTTTAATTCCGTTAGGAATTGGTACGAATTCCAGCTGTTGGAACCATATCTCTTAAGGATTTTCAAATTTCAAATAAAAAATACCCCAATTGTTATTCGAATTTCTTCTCGTTTCCCCCCCTAAACCAGCCCTAAATTCCCTCTATATAAAACTCTCTTCTCCTCATCTTTTAGGGTTAGCCGCATCTCATATATAGAAAGAACAGTTTACAAAAGAGTCCAGCATGAAATAGATAAACAAATATACACGTAATACATTCGAAATACATTCGAAATAGAACAAAAATCAGTTCGATTTTAGCTTCATTCCCTTGCTCGTTCATAAGAGTTTCTTGAAGTTTCGCATTTCGGTGGTGAAAGCTCGTCCTCGCCAGCTCGTTTGTTTCGGTTCACTGCCCACTATAAGGTAAATGCCCTTTTCTTAGTTTCCCGTTCCTCTATGTTTTTCTGTTAAAAAGTACTGGCCCAGGCGAACAGAAAACCAAACTTGGGCCCAAACCTTTCTTCCCTTTATTTGCTTATTTATTTGTTATTGTGTTTTATTTGTTTAATTAATTTTAAGGTTTTTCTCCAAATCAATGCCCCAAAAGATAACTATTTTGAATTAACTATTTAAAATTAAGTAAATATTTTTACTTTCTCTACTCATTCAAGTATGCGTATTTTATTAAAATTGTTTAGGCAAATAGTTAATTACCGGATAACCGCGTGTTAGCGGGCGTTTCGGGTGCTTTCAAACTCTTCCCGAAATGCTAATATGAACCCCGATCCTCCTTTAAATATTTTCATTAGATTTTCTGATTTTTAAACTTTTGGAAAAAATCAGTTTTCTTGATTTTTCTTTAAAAATTAAGTGACGACTCCTTAAAACCGTCGTTTTCTCTTTTTATTATAAAACAAAGACCATGTTTCTGGAATTCTATATTGTACATAAATGCAACAACCTTTTCGAAGGCATTTCTTTTTAATATATTAGGTTTTAGTTCTTTGACTTTCCCTCAAAATATTCTACTAATCAAATCAGGTTTGTTTTGTGCCTCATCAATAGGTAACAATTGTTCTTTTATTTCAGGCCACATTGGATTACAAGTCAATGATAGAAATAAATCAAGTTTTTCGAAATATTGTACCAAAGTGATATCGTCAATATATCGCTGACGCATATCTATTGGTCCTCCAGTAAATATGACAGGAAGGAATGTTTGTTTACCAATTTTAGTAGCATCTCTTTCACCATGTCTTAAGACATTCAGAAGACCTTGGAAAACTTCCATTCGAAATAAATCTGGATTGAAGAAAAAGAAATCTAGCCTTTGTGTTTTAAAATTTATGAATACATCAACGATATATTGTTGCAAAATTCTTCCGGTGTGTAAGAGTTCATCATTTTCATCATCTCGCATTTGAGTTTTGTAACAATAATATTCACGGCAAGAGACATTATTTCTTTTTTTCTTTTGTTGTTCGACCACTTCAACTTCCATATCAAGGAAGTTATCTATTGTACACATGTTTTAACACTAGGTAAGTATTCCCATTCAGAGTAGACATGACAGATGGTTGTATTCTTTGCCTGTAGTATTTTCCAATGCCACCCATCTTGACCATATGGAAATAACAGTGGATACTGTAAGGGACCATAGCATCCATAATAGTAATTAACTAATTGAATTTTATTACTGTGAGGATAAATTTGAATATGAGGTTTCAATATAGTATGTACTCCTTCATCAACCTATATTGCTGAAACTTCTGATGTAGTAGGTAGGCTATATACTCGTTGATCTAAGCTCGAATAACATTTCAGTCCAATGTAATATTGTGGTAGTTCTAGTACGTCAGTTAGAGATTTTACGAAGAATGAGTATGCATTAACTTGCAATGTATTCAAAAAAATTACGATCATAATTTCCTGAATTCTAGCGGAATAAGCAATTCTTTTTGCCACCTCATTTTCATTGTCCTGGAAGTATAGTTGTAATTTTTTTCCCTTTCCAGTTGTAGGGTAAAAATCATCAATGAATTGGTATATTTTTCCTTGAACTCTAAAGGTATATATACCATGATATCTCTTAGCCAAATCTTTGTCATAGTTTACCCCAAGCGAAGTAAAAGAGAACATTTGCCTGTATGTCCTAACATATGTTCGAAAATGTTAAGACTCTTCGGAAGAATTTAAAAATAAATCTCGTAGTTCTATAGGAATTTTGTGTGATGTAAGCTTAATTGAGCCATTATCGCAAAAAAATCCAGGAGATTCACATTGAAATCTTTTTGCACCACAAAATTTACAATTTCGTGGAACTTTTAGAGGTGTATACTAAGATTAAGATTCATTAGCGTTTATGTGACGACCCCTATTGGGCCTACTTCCTAAATATCACATAATTGGTTAGAGCTGAAAGGAAAATAGTGAATACTATTCTATGTATGGAAAATATCGATAAAGATAAACCTCTATTTGAGATTGTAACACCCCGGATTCGAGAAGGATCAAATAACATATTTTTCCAATGTTGCAGGTGCCACCGACAGAGGCCACCCACCACGGACCGTAGGTGTGGTCCCTGGTTGGTCAACTCAGCACCTCTCAAAAATGTTCCTGAAAGTCCTGAACCATGACGGGACCTACAGACCGTAGGTGGGATCACGCTCTATGGTCCAGGTCTGTGGTTCAAGGTCCCAGTTCCCCCTCTCTGAAGCCAGACGACGGACTAACAGGATGGACTGTTGGTCAGACCAAGGTCCATAGGTCCGCAGTCGACTTTCAGCTTAGAGGTAGTTGGGTCTTTTCCTAATTATTTTATCCCTAAACTACATCATTTTGGTCAGTTTTAGCCTAATATCGTATACAGAACCTACCCTAAATGATTATTCACCAAAACTTAGAAAAACAGGAGGAAAGAGAGGCGCCAGTTTTCCCTCAAGAACACACATCAAGTTTTCTTTAGTTTCATCCCCGAAATAGATCTCCGTAGATTTCGTCACCAGGTATGTGGGATTTCACTAGTGGGTTGATTTCATCCACTTGGTCCATAGAATTCAGTAAGATTCTTGATTCTCTAAATCTTGTTTAGACCTAGGGTTTCTAAAACCTTGGAGAATTGTTATGATTTAGTTGATACAGTGTTCTTAATTAAATTATCATGTATTTGTGGAATCGTTGCTTAGTTCCTTGCATGAAACTCAGAACCCTAGTTCTGTAGCTTCTTTTTATTCATGAATTACACTTGCTAGGCCAATTAAAAAGACAAACATGATCCAGTTTTCGAATGTTACATTGTCAGTCTTAAATGTTGCATTCTAATAATTGCATGTCAGAATATTGAGCTATCAAGTATTTCAGTTATGTTTTGTCATAAACATTTCCAGTTGGGAGTAGGCTTAGCACCGAGTTGGACTAGGGTTCAGCGTACCCTTATAGTCCTAGAACTACGTGCCTATGTAGGAGTATAAGTCCCCTCTGTTGGGCATCAGATGTAGTGATCACGCCAGTCATGCCTTTATACCCCTAGCAAGGTATATTGGGTCCTCTCGATAGGGTGTATAGATCACACTTTACGGTTAGCTCACGTGGTTTAATGTCGATTAATAGTAGCTCCCATAGTTAGACTCTCAGTGCATTTGACCAAGTTTTCAGTATATACTTCAGCGTTCAGTTCAATATGTTATTTTCATGATTAGTACTTGGTCATTGCATTCATCTTAGCTTTTTAGTTGTATTTCAGCATTTACATTCTATTCAGAATATATCATTGCTCATTTATTCTTTGTTCAGCTTATATATTTTGTTCGGCTACTATCTATATAATGCATGCTCAGTACATTCCAAATATTGACGCATACTCTGCGCTACATCCTTTCATGATTTAGGTTAAGGTACTCAGCATCCAGATCACGCTTAGATCGACTATCGGTCAGCATTCATCAGCTTCTGTGGTGAGTCCTTATACTTCGACGACAATAGACATGTTTTTCACATTAAGTCTTTCATTTCAGTTTTTAGTTTTGCTAGGGTTAGTTGGGGCATGTCCTAGCAACTCAAGTCAGTAGTGGCTTTTTCAGACATAGTAGTGTATTCAGTTTTAGTTTTGAGTGATTGTTTAGTATCACTAAACTCTTAGTACATTATATATATATATAAGATGGGTATTCCCCACTTTCAACTATCTATTGGTTTAGTTTTCGAATTAGTTCATGTTATTTTAGTATCTTTTCAGTATGCTTATGATATGCCAGCTTCAGGATTAGGTTGGGGTCAATCATGATCCTAGGTCCCATGTTACATCAGAGGGGTAGCCTTGGAGCTTGACAAAATTGGTATCAGAGCATTAGGTTAAAGAGTCCTAAGATGTCTAAAAGACGCACTAAGTAGAGTCTCTTTCATGGGTGTGAAGTGCACCACATCTATGAGAGGGAGGCTACAAAGTTTTTTAAGAATAATGTCACTTTCCTTGCTATTCCTATCGTTCTTGAGTATGAATTCTATTCAATCTCCTTCGACCTACTATTCTTCGCATTTCGGAATATGCCTCTCAGAAAAGCTAACGCAAGGAATCAGCCAGCAGCTCCAGCAGACCCATTGAAGGAGTAAGTCATGCATGCCGAGTTCAAGTACTTGCTCAGGCCATGACTACCCAGGTAAATGAGTAGGCTGTGGTCCCAGCTCTGCCACAGACTAACACTACTTCAGCAAGAATCCAAGACTTTACTCGGATAATCCCTACAGAGTTTCATGAGTCTAAGTGAGAAAAAGATCCACAAGAGTTTCTCGACGACATCTAAACGGTAACAAATATTATGGGCATCACTCAAGTTGAGAGTGTAGATTTGGCCGCCTATTAGTTGAAGGGAGTGGCCTAAACTTAGTACCAACAGTGGAAAGAATCTTGTGGTTTTAATGCATTTCTATAAACTCTTGCAGAACCTTTCTCAGTCTCTACTCTAGTTGGTAACCCATTTATAGCTAGATAGGTATACAGAAAGTGCCCTGTCACAGTCTAATAGAAAGTCACCTCATAAGATCTTGTAGAGTTAGAAATGGTAGATTTTGATATCATTCTAGGCATTGATTGGTTACATTCCTGTTATGCCTCAGACGATTGTAGAACTAGGATAGTTCAGTTTCAGTTTCCAAATGAGCCACTCTTAGAGTGGACGGGTAGTAGCTCAGTGCCTATGGGTCGATTCATCTCTTACCTTAATGCCAGAAAAAAATGATTTCCAAAGGATATATCTATCATCTTGTTTGGGTTAAGGATTCAAACTCTGAAACACCAACTCTTGAGTCAGTCCCAGTATTGAATGAGTTTCCAGAAGTATTTCCAGAATATCTTCCCAGAGTTCCTCTCGAAAGGGAAATCGACTTCGAAATAGATCTGCTCACAGATACCCAACCCATTTCGGTTCCTTCTTACATAATTGCTCCAGCTAAGCTCAAGGAATTGAAAAAGCTTCTAGATAAGGGTTTCATCAGACCTAGAATCTCACCATGTGGTGCTCCAGTGTTGTTTGTGAAAAAGAAAGATGGTTCTCTCAGAGTGTGCATTGACTATCGTTAGTTGAACAAAGTCACTATCAAGAATAAGTATCCTATCCCTATGATTGATAACTTGTTCGACCAACTTCATGGTGCAAGTTGCTTTTCTAAGATAAACCTCACATCTAGTTATCATCAGCTCAGAGTCAGAGATAGTGACATTCCGAAGAGATAGTGACTGAAGACAACCTTTAATGACTCGATATGGTCACTGTGAATTTGTAGTTATGTCTTTTGGACTAACAAATACTCATGCAACTTTCATGGACTTAATGAACAGGGTGTTCAAACAGTATTTCGACTTGTTCGTTATTGTCTTTATCGATTATATCCTTATTTATTCTTGTACTAAGGAGGAGCATGCAACTCATCTGAGATTTGTTCTGCAAACTCTCAAAGATCGCTAAATATTCACTAAGTTCAGCAAATGTGAATTCTAGTTATAGTCGGTCGCTTTCCTTGGTCATGTGGTATTTAGCAAAGGCATCTGAGTGGATTCTCAGAAAATTGAGGCAGTTAAACACTGGCCCAGGACCACCTCCCCAATAGATATTAGAAGTTTCTTGGGTTTGGCCGGTTATTATAGGAAATTTGTTGAAGGATTTTCATCCATATCTTTCCCATTGACCAAGTTGACTCAGAAGAAAGTCAAATTTCAGTGGTCTGGTGAGTGTGAGAAATGCTTCTTAGAACTGAAGACTAGGTTAACTACAACTCATGTCTTGACTCTACCAGATGGTTCAGATGGGTTTGTAATTTATTGTGATGCATTTAGGGTCGGCGTAGGTTGTGTGTTGATGCAGCGAGGTAAGGTTATAGCTTATGCTTCTAGACAGCTTAAGGTCCATGAGAAGAACTAACTAACTCATGACCCTCGAGATTGCAGCCGTATATTTGCCCTAAATATTTGGAGAAACTACTTGTATAGTGTTCATGTTGATGTGCACAGACCATAAAAGCCTCCAATATGTGCTCATCTAGAAAGAGTTGAATCTCTGTCAGAGTAGATGGCTTGAATTCCTGAAGGACTCTGACATGAATGTGCTTTACCATCCTGGTAAGGCCAATGTAGTGGTTGATGCTCTCAGAAAGGTATTTATGGGTAGTGTATTAAATGTTGAGGAAGAAATCAAAGACCTAACCAAAGATGTTCACATGCTTTCTTGCTTAACAGTTTGCCTTATTGACACATCAGATAGTGGGGTGATAGTTTAGAATGGATCAGAATCTTCACTGGTAGCGGAGGTTAAGGAAAAACAGGATAGTGATCCTATATTACTTCAGTTGAAAGGTGTAGTTCATCAACATAGAGTTGAGATTTTCTCCCAAGCAGTAGATGGTGTGCTTTGTTACCAGGGTCACTTATGTGTTCATAATGTGGGCGAGTTAAGGCAGCAGATCCTTACCGAAGTTCATAACTCAATTTATCTCTCATTTCTAGAAATCATTTCAGAAAGGTCTTGGTACTCAGGTAAATCTCATCACAACATTTCATCCACAGACAAATGGTCAGGAAAAATGTACCATTCAGACCTTAGAGGACATGTTAAGAGCTTGCGTGATTAATTTCAAGGGAAGTTGGGATGATCACCTACCTCTGATAAAGTTTGCCTATAATAACAACTTTCATTCCAGTATTCAGACAGCCCCCTATAAGGTACTATATGGGCGTAGATGTAGGTCCCCGATTGGTTGGTCTGAAGTAGGTTAAGCAGCATTGATTGGGCCAGATTCGGTTCATGAAGCTATCAAAAAAGTGCAGCTCCTCAGAGATAGAATTAAGATAGCTCAGAGTCGTCAGAAGTGCTATGAATATGTGATGAGAAGGAACTTAGAGTTTGAAATCGATGATTGGGTTTTCCTGAAAGTGTCACCTATGAAGGGGGTTATGAGATTTGTCAAGAAAGGGAAGCTCAGTCCTATATATGTAGGTCTTTACAGGATCCTAAAAAGGGTTAGTAATGCGGCTTACTAGTTAGAGTGGCCAAAAGAACTAGCAGGGGTTCATCCAGTCTTTCACATTAAAGTGTGTGGGTGATCCAACATCAATTGTACAATTAGAGAGTGTGGTCGTGAAGGATGGTGTCACTTATGAGGAGCTTCCAGTTAAAATTCTTGATTATCATGTTCGTAGGTTAAGAAATAAATAAGTAGATTTAGTGAAGGTTTTGTGGAGGAGTCAGTCCGTAGAGGGAGCTACTTGAAAAGCAGAAGAAGCCATGAAGGCCATGTATCTTCATCTCTTTCCTTCTGATTCCGTTTCAGCTTGAGGTAATAGTTCCTCTCTAGTCTCTTAGTTTACTCTTGCGCAGGTTCAGTCTTAGTATCATGTTCATTCAGTTGTTCTTGCATTTTCATCCTATTTGCATGTTCATGGAACTCAGTTGACTCAGATGTCAGATTCTAGTACTTAGTGGTAGAGATTGCAACTATTTCCCTCCATACTAAACTAGTTTAGACTTCATTCGAGGATGAATGTTCCCAAGGGGAAGATAATGTAACCTCCCAGATTTGAGAAGGATCAAATAACAGATTTTCAAATGTTACAGGTGCCAGTGACAGAGGCCACCCACGGCCTGTGGGTGGGACCAAAGACCGTAGGTGTGGTCTGTGGTAGGTCACCTCAGCACCTCCATGAAATGTTCCAGAAAATCCTGAACCACGATGGGACCTACAGACCCTAGGTGGGACCATGGTCCGTGGTCCAGGTCAGTGGTTCAAGGTCCTTGTTCTCCCTCTCTTAAGTCAGGCGACAGACTGACAGGATAGACTGTCGGTCAGGTTCCGTAGGTTGGCAGTCGACTTTCAACTTTGGGGTAGATTGGTCTTTTCCTTATTATTTTATCCCTAAACAATGTTTTTTTGGTTAGTTTTAGCCTAATATCCTAGTGAGAACCTACCCTAAATGATTAATCACAAAAACTTAGAGAAAAATGAGAGAAGAGAGGCGTTAGTTTTCTCTGAAGAACACGCAACATGTTTTCTTCCATTTTAGCCCCGAAACCGAAGGATTTCTCTGTAGATTTCATCACTAGGGATGTGGGATTTCACTAGTGTGTTCCTTTCATCCACTAGGTTCCTTTGATTCTCTATATCTTGTTTAGACCTAGGGTATCTATAACCTTGGAGAATTGTTGTGATTTAGCTGATATAGTGTACTTAATAAGATTATCATGTTTTTTGTGGAATCGTTGCTTAGTTCCTTGCATGAAACTCAAAACCCTAGTTGTGTAGATTCTCTTAGTTCATAAATTACACTTGCTAGGTGAGTTAAATAGATAAACATGCTCCAGTTTTTGAATGTTACATTGCCAGTCTTAAATGTTGCATTTTAAGATTTGCATGTCAGAAAATTGAGCTATCTAATATTTCAGTTATGTTGTGTCATACACATTTCCAGTTGGGTGTAGGCTTAGCACCGATTTGGACTAGGTTTCAGCGTACCCTTATAGTCCCAAAACTACGTGCCCCCGTAGGAGTATAAGTCCCCTATGTTGGGTATCAGATTTAGTAATCATGCCAGTCATCCCTTTATACCCTTGGTAAGGTGTAACACCTCAGAAATTAGTAGGCTAAACTAGAGCTTAATGTTAAGGTTAGATTAATAAATGTAACTTCCCGTACTTAAAATAGATGATTTCGTGTTAGAACATCAAGGTACCACCCCGTAAGGACCAACCATGGGCCCTTGAGGAGGACCCTGGAAAAATGCATAGTAGTGACCAATGGCAGGACCCACGACCTATTGGTTGATCCACGCCTTATGGGTGGAGGGTCCGTGATTTGGCAAAAAGCCCTAGTCACCAAACCACGGTTGACAAGCACGAATCGTGGGTCCATCCATGGCCCGTCAGTGTGGTCTCGTGGATGGTGACCTGGGAGTAGTTTTGGTGGTTAAGTGTAGAGGTATTTTTGGTCTTTCCAGTTTTAATTAAGATTGAGTGGTGTCATTTTACCCTTATCTAGACCGCCTATATAAGGATTTTAGACCCCTAAATTAAGTCATTCAACTCATTATTCCAAAAACCCAAATCATTTCCCAAAACTTCATCGTCACCAAATATTCTCTATCTAGAACTAGAAGAAGAAGAAAAAGAAGGAAGTTGGAGCTAGGGTTCAAGACTCAAGGTTATTCACACCGAATTCATTGGGCTTCATTGATAAGGTATGGTAGCATTCATCCATGGAACCCCTTCAAAATCCCAATTTCAAAGGTAGAAATCCCCAATTGTTAGTGTTTGATTCCTAAGTCATGGGTTCCTTTCAAAATCGATTGTAATGATTGAATTATGTTATATTATGTATAAATTTGTGATTTATTAAGGTTCTTATGTTGTAATCCCCAAGAACTCATGAAATCCCCAAATTTTCCAATAATGATCTTGTGATGTGAGTCTTTATTGGTGAAGGGAGAATGTTATGAAAATTATGCATGTAGTGATTGAGTTACTTTAATTATGATGATATCCATGTCTAAATTTTGAATTCTAGATGTGTTGATTGAAAGTGCACTTTGAACCTTGAAAGGGAAAGTATGTTAATTATGCATGATCTTATGAAATATATATATGCTTTAAGAAAACTTTGAGAGTGAAGTGTCTATGATTATGTTGTATTTGTTATGTTAGTGAAAGGATATTCTCATATACACACCTATGCATGAATGTGATATGATGTAAATGGTTTTCTCATATATTAAAGATGCTAAGGTTGAAAGATTTTCTCACCTATTGAATCTATATGTAGACATGGACGGTGAAAGGTTATTCTCACTCATGATCTAAGAGCTATCTTATGAACTAAGCATGGATTGAGTGTCAAGACATTCTTCCATGAATATGAACTTAAGTCAAAAGTTAATATCTACTCCGTGGGAATTAACGCTTAGCACCGATTGGATATTGTCTATGAGATGAAAGCTTTTACACTAGTTTAGTCCGGCTTTCCAATGGGATCCTTTTACACTAGTTGAGTCCGGGTTCCCAAAGTATGTCTCATGAGATGGAAGCCTTTTATGCAAGTTCATTCCGGGTTTCTAGTAGCAATCTCCTTATCCCACAAACTATGTGCCCCCATAGGTTATTTAGCTAGTGGATCCACCTAAGCTAAAAAGTATGTTTCTACCTTAGGAAAGTAGGACAACCCTTTTTGTTGTGGGTAACACCGGATTCCATGTTAAGCTCACATGTTCTCATGTAGGTTAAGGCTTATTCTCACAACAATAAGAACAATAATATGAATTATGAACTATGGTTACTCAAGGGTCATTTTTTTGAGTTTTCAAAGGCTTTTAAAGATGATTATGATAATGGTGACTATGTTTATGACTTATGCTTTTTCCACTATTCTTATGATGATCTTTAAATTTAATAAATTGCATACTTTCAAATGAAATGTCCCTTTTTGCCTGTTTTCAATGTTTTTATGCATGGCTATCATGCTTAGTGTTTTTTGTACTAACGCATACATTGCCTACATTTTTCCCAAGTGTAGGGTCCAGTTCTCGTGGTGTTCATTCTAGTGGCTAGTGCTTGGACATAAATATCTTCCGAGCTTGTTAGTGAGTCCTCATGGTTTGAGGATAGCTTTTTCTCATGATGTAGTTTCGTTTCTTGTATTACCCTTTTTGTACATATTGTATGGGGTAGGCCCTATTTCATTCAAACATTGTAATATATGACTATGTTGAGACTTAGTGTCTAGATTTCCACTTTTCTTTTATGAAAATTTTAGACTTGAAATGTGTTTTAATTTTATTGTTCTATTGCTTATGTTATGTGAACTAAGTGGCTTGTATGGAGTCCTTCGGGGGTTCTATATGGCATGTTACATCTAGGGGGTGCCCCTGGGTCATGAGAAACTTGGTAATCAGAGCACAAGGTTTAGAATGATTCTAGGATTATGTCTCATAAGCCACGTCTAGTAGAGTCTTGTTCATGAGTGTGAAGTGCGCCAAATTTATTAATGAGAAGCTACAAGATGCTTAGGAAATTCCACGTCTTTCATTACTTTTAAGTCGTGCAATAGAGTTTAACTCGATAAGGTCTTTCTTCTAATCCATACTCGATGCTCTACAGGATATGACTACTCGAAGGGCTTTCACAAGAATTAATGAGGAAAACAATGTGAATCAAGGAGATCCTCTTCAAGCTCTGGTTAATCTTCTAGTCGAGAATGTTACTCATACGGAGTTTAGGGTGACTATTCAAGTTTTGGCTAAAGTCATGACGACTCAAGCCAATAGAGAGGTGATTGATCTTGTGAACCCTAATGTGAATTCCGCGGCTTCAAGAGTGAGGGACTTTGCTAGGATGAACCCTCTGAAATTTCATGGTTCCAAAGTGGAGGAGGATCCTAAAAGGTTTATGGATGAGGTTTATAAGGTAGTTGCTATTATGGAGGTGACTTCGGAAGAAAAGGTGGAGTTAGACGCTTACCAATTGAAAGATATTGCTCAAGTGTGGTATGATCAATGGAAGGAGTGAAGGATGGTAAGAGCAGGTCCCGTTGAGTGGGAAGTGTTTAAATCAGTGTTTCTTGATAGGTTCTTTACTCTTGAGTTGAGGGAAGCTAAGATGCAAGAGTTCATTAACCTTCGTCAAGGGAGTATGAGTTTGAAGGGATATGCTCTAAATTTCACCGAACTATCCAAGTATTCTCCAACTATAGTGGCGGATGAGGGCTAAGATGAATAAGTTTGTGATGGGAGTGTTCGGCATAGTAGTCAAAGAATGCCGAACGACAATGCTTGTGCAAGATATGGATTTTTCACGTCTCATGGTGTATGCCCAACTAATGGAGGAAGAGAAACTTAAAGAAAAGAATAGGGAGGTGAAAAGAGCTAGTACCGGTGATGGGAACTTCTCCAAGGCTATGTTCGATGGACAAGGTCGACCAAGGTTTAGACAAAAGTTTTCCAACCAAAGTTCCTCTAGTGCTCCTCTAAGGTTCAACAGGTATAGGGTGTCAAACCCTAAACCCCAATGAGGTAATGGTGGTGGTTCTTATGTGACTAGGTCTACTTGTGTGAAGTGTGGAAGGAAGCATGATGGTAAGTGCCTAGTTGGCACAGATGGTTGCTTTAGTTATGGAAAGAGTGGTCACAAAAAGAGAGATTTTACGATGCTTAAGATTCAATGAAGAGAGGCGAGTAAGCTTCTCCTAGTGGTTCATATTCCAATGCTCCCAAGCAAAAACGCTTTTATACTCTCCAAAACCGAGGTGAACAAGAGAATTCTCTGGATGTGGTCACCGGTATGTTAAAAGTTTTCCATATAGATGTGTATACTTTGTTACACCCCAGTGCTACTTTATCATTTGTAACTCCATATGTGGCTATGAGATTCGATATTCTCCTTGATGTGTTGTTAGAACCTTTTTCTGTCTCTACTCTATTTGGTGATTCTGTGGTGGCTAAGAGGGTTTATAAAAGATGCCCCATTTCCCTATCTCATAGAGTTACTCTTGTTGATTTGGTAGAGCTTGACATGTTAGATTATGATGTTATACTTGGTATGGATTGGCTGCACTCTTGTTGTGCGTTGATTGATTGTAGAACTCGTGTGGTCAAGCTTCAGTTCAAGAATGAGCCTATCCTTGCGTGGAAGGGGGGAAATTCTATGCCTAAGGGTCAGTTTGTCTCATGTATGAAGGCTAGGAAGATGATCTCCAAGGGATGTATTTACCATCTTGTTAGGGTGAGGGATGTGGATTTTGTAACCCCTACTCTTGAGTCGGTCCCCGTTGTAAATGAGTTTCTGGAAGTGTTCCCAGATGATCTACCCAGTCTAAAGCGGGAAATAGACTCCGATATTAACCTTCTCCCAGATACGCAACCTATTTGTATTCCTCCTTATAGAATGTCCCCGATTACGTTAAAGGAGTTGAAAACAGTTGAAGGATCTGTTAGACAATGGTTTTATTCGACCAAGTATCTCTCCATTCTGTGCTCCATTATTATTTTTTAGAAAGAAAGATGGGTCTATTCGTATGTGCATCGATTATCAACAATTGAATAAGGTGACAATTAAGAACAAGTATCCTCTTCCAAAGATAGATGACTTGTTTAACCAATTTCAAGGGGCTAGTTGTTTCTCTAAAACTGATCTTCGTTCAGGTTATCACCAATTGAGGGTGAGAGGGATTGACATTCTGATGATGGAACCCCAGACTCGGTATGGTCATTATGAATTCCTAGTGATGTTGTTTGGTTTAACTAATGCTCCGGCGGTGTTTATGGACTTGATGAATAGAGTGTTTAGACAATACCTAGAAATGTTTGTGATTCTATTTATCAATGATATTTTCATCTATTCAAGGAGTAAGAATGAGCATGTTGACCATTTGAGTATTGTATTGAATAAGTCTTCTGCTGAGTATTGAGCCTAGCCAAGGGTTCGCTTAGGGATAGCAATGGTTCTCAAGTGTCGGTGACTTCAAGGGTGTAGGCTCGGGCCGTGACAAACTTGGTATCAGAGCACAAAGTTCAAGAGTTCAAGGGAGTCTATCAAGCCGTGTATGAAGAGTCCTAGTTATCGGTGTGAAGGGTGCCACATCTATAATTAGGAGGTTGTGACATTTAGAAACTATCTCACTTCTTTCTTACTCTTTTCGTGCGATAAATTTCAACTCTATTAAGTTTCTTTCTAATTAGTGCTTGCACGTATCTTTCAAATCATGTTTCCACGAAGAGCTATTCGAGGTCGTCCTGCTACAAGGAATGTTGATCCTTAAGATCAAGGGGTCCCCAATGCACCAGAAGTGTAACCCCAAGAGGAGGTCACTAATGCTGAGTTTCGAGATGCTATATAGATGTTGAGTCAAGTGGCGGCCAACCAAGCTAGACAATAGAGAGGGGATCAACATGGAGTGGCTGATACATCCACAATGCATGAGTTCTTATGGATGAATCCTCCAGACTTCACCGGTTCCGGTGTCACTAGGATCTGAAAAACTTTGTGGAAGAGCTACAAAAGGTTTTTGAGGTTATGCATGTTGCTGATTCTGAGTGAGTGGAACTAGCTGCATACCAATAGAAGGGTTTTGCTACAGTATGGTATGACCAATGGAAGAAGAGTAGAGCTGAGGGTTCACCAATTGTGAGCTGGGATGCATTTTCCCCATTTGCATCTCAAGTTGCTTTAGGAAATCGAGTGAGATGTCACCGTTTGATTCAGTAAGAAGATATCAGCCTTCATCTCCTTCAGTACCTTATCCATTCCTTCTACCTTGTTCAGGATGCGGGAAGCATATCCTCGGTCTCAAAGCTTTTTGGGCTGGCATTTTGTTATTTCGGTTTTGACCTTTCATAAGGAGGCACATAATGATCTCTTTCACGATCCCTATATCTCCAATTTGCACCCCTATCACGCCAATCTCGATCCCGATCTCTCCAACGACCATAATGATCATTGTTACAACGTTGGTTCCTGCCCGACCTAGGATATCTCCGAAGAGAACCTCCACTTGGTTTGACAAAAAATGAACCTCTTCATTGTACATTGCCTTGAATTGTGCATCATCCAAACTCATTCAACTACTAGCACCAACCGCATTCACAACCTTATACCCACTTCACATGACATGTTTTGTCCACAAGTCCATTTGGGTCATTATCTTTGCCATTTTCTCATCGCGTTCATGGTTCTTTTCCAATTGTTCCTTCTCATCCCAAGGTTTAGAGAAAACACTTGATCTTCCCTTGTATGCCTTCCTCGGTTAATCTTGGTCATCTCATCAAGCAACGTCGATGCCACGGAAAAAGGTTGTCTCATAATTCCACCCCTAATAAGTTGATCGGTAACACCTTTGTTAACTGTGTCAAGACTCCGGTAGAAATATTGCAAGAGAACATTATCCAATAATCCATGAGTAGGACATTTGAGATGTAGTTGTTGAACCCTTAACCATGTTTCATGTATAGATTCACCATCAATCTGCTTGAAATTTTGAATGTTGTACCTCAATTTCACCATCTTCGAGGAAGGGAAGAATCTTTCATAAAACACTATTGTGAGTTCCTCCTAAGAAGTAAAAGATTCTCTTGGTATCTTGGCCAACCACTTCATTTCATCCCCTATCAGAGAGAAGGGAAACAAATGAAGTCGGATTCACTCTTGAGAGATATTCTTGAAGGAGAATAGTCCACACACATCCACAAAATTCTGGATGTGATCATGAGGGTCCCATGTGTAAGTCCCCCAAAGAAACCTTTCATTTGGAGAAGCTGAAGCATAGTTTCGGTCACATGGAAAATAGCGTTGCCCACAGTTAGGGGAAGATCAATAGCACCGACACTTCCTATTTGATCTGCATCGGCATCATTAAAGTCTACGATGTCATCATTATGTCCAAGTTGACTCACATTGCTCCTTCTCACACTCATTTCTTCACCTATTGTGAGTAAACAACAAGGACACAATAAGAAAATTCTACTACAACCAAATTTGTTCAAAAAAATAGTTCAATAAAATAATTGTTAACACCACTCCCTGGCAGCGACGCCATTTTTATAACACTCAATGACAACTTTCATAATTAAAAGTGTAGGCGGTTGCTAACAAGTATAAACCCAACGATGAGTTGGGGTCGATCCCACAAGGAGTGATACGGTAGAGAATTCAAGTACGAAGTGTTAAGTGCTCTAATTTCTTGTAGAACGGAAGTAAATAACAAGTAACATAATATAAATCAAAAGGTTTTCATTTTTAATATCAAGAGAGTTTGGTAACTGATGCTTATCGTGACCAACGACACTAACCTACAGTTCGAGTATCTACGATCATCAATAATATAGTAACCCAACCAAGGGTTGGGGTCGTTTCCCAAGGGAGTGGTTTTGAGAATTAATAAAAAAATAAAATTTAGTTCTACTTAGTCGTAGCTAAAGACATTAACGAGTAAAAACATAGTAAATAAAAGGGGAGTGACACAAAAGTGTCAAATATCAATTGGGGTTTTTGTCACAAGTAGTAAAAACAGTAAAATTAACAACAAAATCAAGGATGGGGAAAAGTTCTTGGGGTGTGACCGCAATACAAGTTGAGATAAATAGTTAGGTACATGCTTTCGATAGGAAATTTGCAAGATAATAGTGACTAGGCTAAGCTTTAAATGGAAATAAGTTCCCTCTCGGGCAACTTACCCCGTTTCAAATGGGTTCCTCTTGGACACCCGTTTGCCGCATGAAGGTCAGCCTACGCCTTACCCCACGCACTCTTTAGGATATGGGACTAGGGCTCACCCTCTCGGGCTGAACCTCATGTCGACCCACTCTTTAGGCCATCAGTCTAGCGGTCTTGGTTTCGCGACCTCCCTCTCGGGCAAGCCAAAAACACATAGGTGGTTTTGTATTTGCAACTACAAACACATTAAATTAAACCACAACCACTACGTGCAATCACCATTAAAATACATCTAACCTATCATCAAAAAAGACCCAACAACAATATCAACACATAATTGTTAAATCATACCCTAAGAATGGGTGTTTTTAGCTACACATGAACAAGAGATAGAAATTTATACCTAAATGAATTTGCATTCAAATGGGTATGAAGATTTAAGTCTTGTTACAGGCCAAGAATGTAAAATCCAAGAGACCCAACTCCAAATCTTGAAGATGAAAACCCTCTTCTCCTTCAAGTCTCCAAAACCCTCTCAAACTTAGAGTAAAAATATCAAAAAAGTATTATTCTATTGTGAAAATTATAATAATGGTCCGACTCTCTAAAAATTAATAAAGAGTTTAGTATTTATAGACTTCAGAAATTAGTACTAGTGGATCATTTGGCGAGGTTACTCGGAATCGCCGATTAACTCGGCGATTCGCCCTTTGGTGTAGTTCATCGCTGTCTTGCACTAGCCTTCAGCATCGTCGTGCTCTGTGTCATTGGGCAACATAGTATTGCTTAGCGGATCTATTCGGCGAAACGCCGACTGCTCCTTTCATCGCCATTTTTTATCCTGCTCTTTCAGGGCTTCGCATACTGGAACAAAAGGCAGAGTGTGTCCCTTCGGTGAATCGCTAAGCGTGCTTGGCAATGCTCAGGCTTCAGCTTCTTCGTTCTTTTCAGCCTCTTTGTTTCTTTTTGCGCCTAAGTGTCCATGCTTCTACTAAAACTTCAAATACCTGAAACTTAAGAGTTTTCATCAGATATTGAGACAAGATAAGCATTCGAGGAGACTATTTCTATCAAAATAAAGCCCTAAATGAGTCCAATTTGTGGACTCATCAGTAACATTGTTGATAGAAACAACTAATACGGGGTTTGAACACGTATAAAGAGGGCCTTAGGAGTGTGTGAGTAATTGAATACCAATTTTGCTTAATGTATAATTATCAATTGATTTAAGTTCTTGAATCTCAATGGGTAGGATTGGTTTTGAATATAATAGTTATCTTTCAATGAGCAATTATTCTTCGAGTGAGTTCTCTCAAACCTCAACAAGCTTCGCAATACAAAAAAAACTCAATTCCTTAATGTAACCCACTTTTTAATGATGGGTTATAAAGATATAAGCCAATTAAATTATCAATCACTTTTTCTAATCTATGCATCTTTCATAAGCAAACATCGAGAGCTAAAACTAGAACTAAATTTACAACTTCAGTTCATAGATTAAAACATGAATAAATGATTGAACCCATTTCAAAACAACATTAATTATACCAATGTACAATACACATAAGCTAATTTATGTATTCAATTACATAGTCACACTCCTAGGGGAATGGGGTTTGTCCAATCATAGTAAAACGAAAGAAATCGTTACCAAGATTATGTTCCATCGAATTAATAAAGTCTCCAAAGTTTAAATCCTGAAATTAAGACTTAAACCTTATCCCCAATAATCTAACCTCAAAAACCTCCATGAGTATTCAATAATGTCAATATATGTGAAAAAAATCTAAAAACTGTGTAATACACTGTTTAGGACTGTCTTCTCTCATTTCAATAACCAATTTATACGTTTCCAAAAACTTCCCAAAATGTCAAAACGTGGGCTCACTCGGCGAAGTTAGTCGGGATCACCGATCGACTAAGTAATCCGCTGATAGGCCCTCTTCTCACCTTTTGGCTTGAGTTCTATATCAAATTTTTCTGGAAGATTTAATGAGCTGGATTGCGATCTTTGTTCCATTCGGCGCATCGCCAATGTTTCTTTTCACTCACCGATTTGGCTAATTTAGTTCATGGGATACTTAACTTGAAAGTTTGACGAGCTGGAGGCTAACTCAGTGAGTCGCTGAGGGGATTTTGTGAGCTACAACTTCCCATTTCTTCAGTTTTTTCAACATTATTGCTTCTTTACGAATCGTAATGTCCTTGCCTTGTTCTTAAGCCTTCATTGCTGCATATAAAAAAATTAACATCAATTATGAACACGGCATTGAGGAAACAAATTCATTCAATAACAAGCTTTAAATGAGTCAAAATTCTTGACTCATCAAAGAGCATTGGAGGAACCTTGGCCGAAAAATCTTTGTCGAAATTTGGAACGGCCATGTCCATCAGACCTTGAGTGTGAGAAGTTACCAACATCGGCTATCACCCTCTTTGCCTCCCTAGACCTTTCCTTACATCTCTCTTCTTTAATTTGTTGAGCATGACTCATGAGACGAGAAACTTCCATATCATTGATAATCATAGTGGTACGACATTCCTTAACCACTATCTCGGACACACCCGAAACAAGCTTACTCATCCTTGCCCTAGGATCAACAACAATAGTAGGAGCATATCGAGACAATTGTGTGAACTTCAAAGCATATTCCTTCACACCCATGCTTCCTTGACAAAGGTTGATGAACTTAAGTACCTTTGCCTCCCTCATTTCAATGGGAAAGAACCTATCAAGGAAAACAACCTTAAACTTTTCCTAATCAAGAGGACCCACATCAACAGCCCTCCCTTCCTTCCATTGGTTGAACCAAACTTGAGAAACACCCTTAAGTTGGTAAGCGACCAATTCCACCTTTTCCATCGGCGTCACAGCCATGATCATTAACACCTTGTACACTTCATCAATGAAGTCTTGAGGGTCATCCTCAACCTTGGAACCATGAAATTCTGGAGGATTCATCCTAGTGAAATCCCTCACTCTAGTTGCCTCCATACCAACATTTTGGTTCACAGGGTTCACAACCTCCTCATTGGCTTGACACAACACATGAAAAACATCTCTAAATTATGCATTAGTCACTTGTTCGGCAAAAGGGTCGACCGGAACCTGAGTAGCTTGAGGAGGAGCCTCTTGTAGGGAATCGGATATGGATTAAGAGAGAGACATTATAGAGTTAAACTCTACCACACGACTTTAGAGTAATGAAAGAAGTAGAGTTTCCTAAATATATTATAGCCTCTCATTCATAAATGTGGCGTGCTTCACACTCATGAACAAGACTCTACTCAACATGACTTATGAGACTTCCCTCGGACCTTTCTAAACCTTGTGCTCAGAATACCAAGTTCTTCATGACCCAAAGTATACCCTAGGTGTAACCTGGTGTATAGACCCCGATAGGGCCTACACAAGCCACTTAGAATACATCATACAATAAAATAGAAATTCAATAGAATTTATAAGACAATTCAAAGTTTTATAAAAACAAGCGGAAGTCTAACCAATATCTCAAAGCCATCTAGTACATAAGAATGATCGGGTTGTATCCCGTACATTAAATTCAAAACTTAAATATAAAGACAAAATGAAATAAAGGCTTGATCCTCTGAGCATGAGAACTCACCAATCTTCAAGCTTCTACTAAATGATCATAGCCACGTAAGTGCAAATGTTGAGCGTCGGCCCCTACATTTGGGAGAATGTAGGCAAGAGTATGCGTTAGTACAAAATTGTACCAAGTATGATAGCACTGCATAAAATATGTGAAATCGTGAAAAAAGTACATTTTCATGATATGATATGACAAAGCTAAAAACATGAGATAAAAGAGTTAAAAAAGATAAGTCATAAAAACATGGTCAATGCAATCTAACAACTTTAAGATGTTAATGAGATACTTTTTGAGATGACCTTAGTTCATTATTATGGGAAAATTACCTTTAACTTACATGTAAGACCATGTGAGCTATTAACATGGAATTTGGTGTCTACCCCACATCGAAAAGAGGTGTTCTCACTTGCCAAGGTAAGAACAATAAACTTCTAGCTTACTTTCATCCACTAGCTAATGTCTATCTAGACAAACTATTGTGGCACATAGTTTATGGGACATGGGTATTTGCCACTTGTCCACACGGTGTTAAGCATAACTCCCATAAAATATTCATTATTCTTAACTCTTCTTAACATTCATGAGACATGGGTAATCGCCACTTGTCTTATCATTGGAAGTCATGGGTAATCGTCGCTTGCCTCATTATTATAGTAGCTCCTTAACTTCGATTCATTTTAGATAAGACAACCTTCCAAACATAGAATCCTTTATGTGAGAAATCCTTTCACATTCGTGAATTGAGTAATTATGTAAGAAATCCTTTCAACACAATTAACAACAACACCATCATATATGCTTTACTCTCAAAGCAACTTACATCATATTTCATCAATTCCATAAGAACATGCTTATTTCGATAATTCTCCTTATATAGTTCAAAACCCACTTTCAAATATCATAATATAGAAGACAGAGGTTAAGCATGGGTTCATGGGAATTCGTCTTAAAAACATGGAATCTTCTAAAATCATGCATAATAGATCATAAAACAATCAAATAAATCAACACTGAAAGGAACCTATGACAAAGAAGAAAAACTCTAACTCAATTTGGGATTTCTAACTTTAATTAATTGGAGAATTTAGGAACTCCATGGAGGAAAGGGCTCCATGGGTTAATACTATCATACCTGAATGCAAAAATCTTAACCTCAATGGTGGAATTGGAGACTTCATTTGAAAAGCCTAGTTTTCTTCTTCTTCTTCTAAAAAAGAGAAATATTTGAGAGAAAGACTTGTTCTTCTTTTGAGAATTTGAGATAATGAATAATTTTGGGGTTGAAACGTTTATATAGGGCTTCTAAATAAGGTTAAAATGGTATAGTATTAGGCTAGAATAATAAGAAAATGAGCCAAAAGCTCTTAAGGAAAATAATTATCGACCTCACTCATGGCCCAACCCACGGTCCATAGGTCAGACCACGGACAGTCCTAGTTGGTCATGAGTGAGATCAGAGACCATCCATTTGTGGACCCCCAATGACGAACCACACCTACAACTTGTGGGTCCATCAACGGACCGTGGACCATGAGTGTAGGTCCCAACTCTTGGCCTAAAAAATCCCTCTAAGTGTGGGTTTCACCTACGAGACCTATCTACGACTTGTGCATTGATTGGCGATGGTGACCCATCACAAAATACTAGAACTTATAAAAAAATTTTAAAATTCTAACTTGTCAATGATGCCACCACCAATGGATCCTCGCCCCACAAACGGGTCGTAGGTGGTGTCATCTGTGCTGGCACCAGGTCGATGAAAAACATAAATTTTCCCCCTTCTCGAATTCGAGGTGTTACCTCAAGTGATGATTGAACCTAGTATAATCCACCAATAGGTATGACAACCCGTACCCAGAATGACAAGTAAAGAGTATAAGGGTAGAACTAAAAAGAATTAACACTAGACTTTAATATAAGACAAATGCGGAACCAAGCAAATATCTATATATACAGGGAAATCCCTCTTAGAACCTGGAAACTATAAGTACAGAGCTTTCTAATATGAAAATAGTAGTACCAAAAGTAGACAACCTATAGGGGAATATGGCATCTAACTCCCACACTGATAAGGGTATCTTACTCCCACACTGAAAAAAGAGATGTCCTTACTTGCCAAGGCAAAGGACCATGAGGTTCTAGCTTATGTGGATCCACTAGCAATGTCACTTAAGAAAACCTACAGGGGCACAAATTTAGGGACAAGGAGTATTCTACTGGAGACCCGACCTCGACATATTGGAGAGCCACCATCTGAATATCTTCTCAATGCTAAGTAAAAGTTCCAACAGGATTAGTCATAAACATAAGCATATCATCATCTATGAAAAAAGTAGAATTGAATTACTAATCCAAGAAAAAAAAACATCATCAAATAGCTCCTTAAATCTTTGAATCATGCATGAGTGAGAAAACTTTTCACCAAACAATGATCCCTTAATGTTAAAAACCTTTAACAATTTCATTGATCAATCCTATAGCAGTAGATCATCAGAAAATCTTTTTCATAAATTATGATTATCATTCATGAAAACATCAATCGTAGATTAAAGAATTATTCATAAATTCATACCCTTTTATTGTTCATAGTCAAAATAAGAGATCATGCATGACATTACATGGAATTAGTTAAAAGCATGTAATTGAGTCTAAATCATCAAAATAAGATCATAACCAATCAATTCAGTCAATACAAACAGAACCCACAAGGATTTTAATGAAGATCTAAACATCTTAATTCAAACTGACTTGAAGAGATTTAGAAACCTGTGAGTTCAATGGGTGAATGGAAAGCATTAATGAAGTTGTACATACCTTGAGATCAAAGTCTGAAATAAATGGTGAAAAGAAGACTTGACTTGAAACCCTAGCTTCTTCTTCCTTGCGCCTTGAGAGAGAAACTTTGAGAGAGTTTTGGGATTTTGGGATAATGATTTGGGAATGGGTAGATTTATGGGTAAAATCAGTTATAGGGACTATTTTATAGGCTAAATGACGTAGTATAGGAATTAGCAACATAGGAAAAGACCAAAATACCCTTTAAAATAATACTCGGTCAACCTTACGATTGAGACCTATGGATCGTAGAAATTCCTACGGATCGTATTAGTCAACCAAAGGTCGAGTGACTAAGCCTAAATTTTGGTACGATTCCTACGACTCGTTCCTATGAACTGTCGAACTTCCTATGGTCCATAGATCCTATCCGTAAACCTCAACTTTCTACTCAAAATTTCACTAAGTCGGGGTTCTTTCCAGGGAACCTTCCTATGATCTGTCGTCCATGCAATTGACTGTCTTAATCAATCATAGAATGGGTTACTAGGACTTTATTTCCAAATAATATTTCCCACTTCCTACAAGTCTAGTCTATGACCCGTAGAACTTCCTATGAACCGTAAACTTGTCTTGTAGACTTGATCCAGTAGCCCTATTTTGGCGTTCTTTTCATTTTATAGAAATTCGAGGTGTTACAGTTCTAGATCAAGCTCCACTTTTCAGAGATAATTGTGTTGACCAAGAATAGTGACCAAAGTCAAATCTTGGCTTAAGCTTTATTGTTAAAATGTATTTTGGTAGTCCCTAAATACAATGCTCCAGCCTAAAATGTATTCTCCAGCCTAAATTGTCCCTTCCAAAGCTGATGAAAACATCAGAATCGTATTCTAAGGCTTTCTTTCTAAACCTTTGACATATGTTAACTAGTTAAGTTTCAAAGGCTCCAAAATACATAAACTTACATAAAACACAAACGAACAACCCAGTGACCAGACTGTCAGTCCCAGGGGTCCCCACAAGAACTACCTAAATGTTGAAAAGATCAGAATACATAGAAAATGACATGGAGGATCGTTATATTATCCTTCTTCATTTTATTTTTCTAATATTTTCTATGTTCATTCTAAAATGAGTTCCAGTAGCAATAAAAGGATAGGAAATCTTTATAATAAATCAACAAAGTATAAGTATATCCCCAAAACATTTGGAGTCGATAAGAGAAATGTTGGTGTTGTCGGTTTTGGCCTTAACTCTGAAAAAATTTGATGAATGGTTTGTTTGTGATAGGAGGTTTTAGAACAATGGGGAAAAATCATTATTGGGAAGATGCCATGAGTTCCTCAAAGTCCAATTTAGAAATCCTAGGAAAACAAGGATAGTACTTGTGTTCATCCAATTGTTATGAAAAATTGGAGTTGTGTAACAGTGTTGAATCATCTAATCAATTGTATTTTCCTAAAGATGAAAATGATATACAAGATTTTTTTCGTGATGATGTATTTGATGAGCATAATATATAAAAAATGAATTATGAGGAGTGGAAAAATATTGTTTAAGAAACTCTTTGAATGGCTCGAAAAATTGAATATTCACACAATTGGTGATTATATGAGACAACAACATTGTCCAGCCTGCTAAGGTGGTTCACGTGCACTTATCTGGTTCATAGGGTGGCACTCATTGATATTTGATAAAAAAACAAAAAGTGGATCAAGGTTTAACTTGCACATAGAGCTTGCTCAACTTTTAGAGGAGTTGTGTTTTACACGAATACATGTGTATTTAAGCTAGATCAAGGTTTATCAATTTATGTTCTTTTGCGTGAATAGTATATCAATACATATTTTAACTTCTAATTTAGTATTGACATATGGTTATTTTATTGATCCCTATAAATAAAGAAAAGTCATGCCTTTGAAGTTATGTTGGTTAAATTGCATACTCTATTCAAATTTATTGATTTTTTCATGATCAATTAGCCATTTAGTTTTTTTGTTCCACGTGTTTAAGAACACTGCATATAAAGTATCTATCATTTCCATATCAAATTTCAGTATTTATGAGCTATTCAAATTATTAGTATTAGACCAAAATGATTTATAACATATATGTTTTTTTTATAACCCATACGTATTATTAATATTCAAGATGTTTGGGGTGTTTTATTGGAATAAAATTCTTTAGTAAAAAATTATTCATAAATAGAAAAGAATATGTAAAGATTCTCAATGGATGGAAGTTGAGATGTAATAATACTTCTCATAAACTTTTATCCTATAATTTAGCTAACCTTGAAAGGTAGATGAGGTAAGGTGAGGTATGATTTTATAAATTCTATTCCTTTAATTCAGATAAGGATATGTATGAATGTATAAACTAATTAGACAATGATTTGAATGATTTCATAAACTATTATCCTTTCATTTATCTAATCTAAAAATGGTAAATCAACAACGGATATGAATGATTTTATGAACTCTTATCCTTTAATTTATCTAATCTAAAAAGAATAATCAGATAAATATAATGATTTCATAAACTCTTATTCTTTGATTTATCAACCCTTAAAAGATAAATCAGATAAAAATATGGATGATTCCATAAACTATTATCCTCTCAGTTTTTTAACTAAAAAGTAAATTCAGTTAAGGATATGGATATTTCCTTTTTGTCACGACCCGAAAATGGACGTGATAGCACACGTCTTATCCCACCAAGACAAGTCATCTTAAAACTCAACCATTACAAATAAATGCAGAAATTTTTATAATAAACTCGAAAATAACCCCAAAATCTGGTTGTCACGTGTACAAGTCTCTAATGTGTTATAACAAAATTGAAAAAAAAATACAAGTCTCAAATGACATTGTTTCTAGAATAGAACATGGTCATAAATAAGGAGAAAGAAGGTCCGCTGAAATGACAAGCAGCTACCTCAC
>NW_006239049.1:1117146-1152434 GCF_000226075.1 Solanum tuberosum | reverse complement strand
AAAAAATGTAGTAGCAAGGGGTGAGTACCAAACCACACGGTACAGAGCAAGTAAATCTCTAAACACAAGCTAAGGGGATAAAATACGGGTACTCCTTACACACCAACCGAACCTCCACAACTACAACCTGCAATAAACCAGCCCAACTTAACAGTTCACAGTTTACAAGCACATATCTCAATAATAACACTCTAACAATCACATATTGTCAACAACAAACTCAATATTCATCAATCACAACTTCAACAAAAAAAAACACTCACAATATTAGCAACACACAAGATCAAGTTCACCAAATAGAGGTAATCAAATATCAAGTACTTTCCAACCACCAATAAAACACAAAATCATCAAAAATGAAGGATGTCATGGCATCCAATGCAATATGACTCCATGAAATGATATGCCTCAGAATACCAAACACTCTCTCAGCTGTATATACATGATACTCCTTAGAAATACATCGAGAGTTCAGGACCTATGGGGGACTCGCGAGGTCTATATACCGATCAAACAAATTTTGCACGGACGATCTCCACGTGCCCAAATTATAATCTTAACATATCACCATTCCCAGCACGGACGATCTTCACGTGCCCAACTTATACTCAATCTCATGTCAATGCATGTGCATAATATGAATTCACTAAAAGGGATGATGCATCTCAATCAAATATCAATATGATATGTAATCACCTCAGCTATCACCAGTATACAGGTTCAATAAAGAACACAATCACACATAATAAATCAAGTCAATAATATATCAACTAATAACCATAGGCTTTGGCATTCTCAGATTAAATTCGCATTCTATAATAATAAACTTTCCCTTTATAACACTGGTACTCGTATCAATACCCATCACCAACAATTCTCAACACATCACACACAAATAATTAATCACATTGCCTTTTATTACCACTTTTTCATTACTAGAATTAATCAATGTGGACAAGTCAACCCATCACCAAGTATCATTACCTGAAACACATATTACAAGGAAATACACGAATTCCATAGACTTAATAAGCGCTTAAAAATCTACCTGCCTCAAATAGTCGAACAATCACTCCGGAACTTGAGCCTTCCCTTTTTGCTGTACTTCAAAATCAAAACAATCTATTCACATTAATAATCACAATAAAATTTCGAAACTAACAACACTCATATTACTATATGTCTAGCCTAGATCCATAAAAACCCACCCAACTCTATAATCAACTTCCTAAATCTTGATGTTAAACGACAATTAACATGTCAACTCTTTCAATTTTCTCCAAATTTCAAGTCTAGGGTTAAGTTTCAATTTCTTTGAATATCATAAATCTAATGATATTCATACAATACTATTTAACTAGATATATCAATACAACAAAACGTACATAATACTATCATAGCTAGGGGTGTTCACGGGTTGGTTCGGGTCGGTTATTGGTCAAAACCAAACCAACTTAATCGGTTTTAAAATTATCAAAACCAAACCAAACCTAATATACATTTATCGGTTTGGTTGTTGTCGGTTTCGATTCGGTTTGGTTCGGTTATTCGGTTATTAACCATATACATAAATTTAAAACAAATAATTCATTCAAAATGTGAAAAAATGTGACAATAATCAATTCAAAACAAAAAATAGTTAGAATGACTGACATTACGAAACTTTCGATCATTGAATTTACTATGAATAAAGCTTCAAAGTTCACTACTTTTGTTCTAGAAGGAAGAAACATTGACATTTTTAATCTCACAAAGAATTGTCATAGACATTCATATATATGAAACCAATAAGATAAATGTTCTTTCCTTGGTCATTTTTACTTTCATAAATAAATTATAAATAAAATTTTGATAAATACATATATAAGATTTTAAAAATTGTTTATAAAATAGTATATTATGTATGTATAATAATAAAATTTATGTATATTATTTATCTATTTGGTTCGGTTATTTCTTCGATTTTTTTCGAACAAAATCATAACCAAACCAAATACTATCGGTTTTTTAAAAATCTAAAACCAAACCAAACCAAATCCTAAATAAAATCGGTTTATTTAATCGATTTGGTTGGGTTTTTCGGTTTGGATCCGTTTAACGTTGGCCGCCATTTTTGTTATCACTGCACCACGGTTCTTTCTTTACCGGAAATTTCTTTTATCCCCTATTAAATAAATTTTGATCTACAAATATTAAACTCTTTCTACTTAAATGCAGTTTTTATACATGAGCCAAGTTAAATATGGTATTAAATTATGAACTTGGCCCATTAACCACCAAGTAAATAAATTAACTATTTAATAATTATCAGTAAATTAAATACATGTAGTTATCGAATAGTTCAAATTTTCCAAACCAACTTCACCGACTTGATCAGAAATGACTGAGGACAACTATCGGGAGGGATAAAGTAGTAATTTCCAAAAATGACCTTTTGGGTTATTACATTATCCACCACTAAAAATCATGTTCGTCCTCGAACATAAAGAAGACGAAAGAAGGAAAACCGACATTACCAAAAGCCTGAGGTATAATTTCTAGAGTCAATGTTTATCTTTCCAACTGAGCACATCCTTAAGACCATTCCATCAAGAGCAACTACTAAGAACTGAACTTTTGAATAAAACTTTGGAAGATCTATAAATCAAGAGTGATTATCAAGCCACTAACCAACTGATGAACTTAATCTCAACTCAACCCCATTGGACCTTAACACAACCATCATGATGAATCTTTTATCCCATAACCAAGAGAACCTTCTAAATCAATATTGACTACAACTAGAAGTGAGCCTGAATTAACCTCCATATACACATAATGCACAAATCATCAAACATCATATCAAGATTCCTTTCCCACAGTACAATATTTCCATGAACTTAAGTTATAAAATGTGATCTTTAGACATCAAGTACTAATCAAGCGAGAAATTAACTTATCTAACCCAAAGAAGAACAAGATCAAGTAAACACCCAACAAGAGATACACTTCAAAATGTAGAACCTCTAACAACACTTTTAGATAATTGTAACTCTTCATAGCTCTTATATAAGTTCTCATAAGCAAGGTTGTGCGTGTAGAATCAGTAGTGTACTACAACTATCTCAAACAACACCAAATCTATCTTAGGTGAAATGACCAAGTTTGTCCAAGGATCCTACCCTATCAAGAAGAAATAAGAGGATCGGTGAATCCGATCCACCACTAAGGATTCACTCATAGAAGTAAAAACACATGTGGGCGTAAACAACTAATCATACTCCAAACCATGTCTGAAACGAAGCAAGTAGTCACATAAGAATATACAGAATCAAAGTCGAATAACTCTAGATACTCCTTCCATAGTGCCCATATCAAACATTTTCATTCATCTAACTCTATCTCTTTGATTTTTAGTCACCCACAATCAACCAATCTGATCCCCATTACAATCTTACACATACTCGATTTATTAAACCTCACATACTTCTCACAGTACTCCATTGAAGTCAACACTCTTAATATCAACAAACATCATAACCACACCATCCATTTACCTTACTCTCAAACCATCACTAGTATCAAAGTCTTCTTAGCAAATACATTATAGCCTCCAAAAATTTTGAACTATGACTCTCTCTCTCTTTCTATTTAAGCATCACATGATATATAAGAGTCTCATCCAAGGGTGATAACACAAATTTCAAATCTGATATTACTTTCTCATCGAGATGAAGCTATTGAATCATGTCCAATGTCAACTCCACACAATCTTTCTCATACTAACTTTTTAACTATTATTCAAACCATCATATACCTCATACCAACACTTAAGAAATTCTTGGTCACCCCAATAATTCTATATATTTATGAGCACACAATCTTTATTTACCGCCAAGTGTCTATGTAACGTATCACAACAGTCAAAGTAGTTTCATTAACAAAGTAGTTTTAATCCTCTCAAAATCCTCAATAACAAAGTAGAAATGTAGGTTCATATCATAGTGCATTCATAATTCATCTACCATAATTTGAACAATCTAGCTCGACATAACCACATAGAATCTTTCACACATCATTACTTGTAACCCAAACCAAAACTCAATATTTATAAAACAATCGATGATAAAATCCTAGTAAGTCTATACCGAATCAATTCACATCCATAGTCATATTTAAAAATCAAAGGCAATAAACAATACAGCCTTCAACTACAATCCAAGGTTTATACGAGAGGTCTTATTCCATTTTTCTTAAATTCTTCTCGTGATATAAAATTCTAAATATCTTGAACTCTTCAATACACCAAACTTTTTTTCCCTTTGCTGATGCGCTTACCAATCTTATTCATTGGCAAACAACCCACGACATTTTTACCTTATCCTCTAAACCATAACATTATGTGAAACCCCTCTTAGGTATAACAATCAAAATTAACCAAATTTATTACTCAAATTTTAAGTCCTTCCAAATGCTTCATACTCAATGTGATCAATCATTTCTTACCTTACCAATCCATACCTTGACAAAACACACTACCACAAACCTAAACTCATCATGAAAAACATGAATTTTGAATCTAATTGTGTATCCCAACCCCTTTATCTATCAATATTAGCTTATACCTTGAAGATTTTTATGAATTCACGTATCTTAGCTTATCATTGATCGCTTCTCCATCGACCTTATCATATCCTTCACTAAAAATCCCACCATACTCATTATCAAACTCAAAACCACAAAAGAACTAATCATCATACTCGAGTTGAACGTCCGTACACTCCTTTCTCAAGTTTTATCCAATAGTTTTTAACCAATCTGATGATCCTGTGACACTATATATTACCATAACTAGAGCCAAATGGGTGAAATCACGTATCTCTGAACCCAATTCTCAACTCCTCTGAAGATACCTCCTTAGCCCTTGCAATCAAAGAAAGTATTCTTACTCTCACCTCTTTCTGAAGGCTACACTATATCCCACTAATTTATTGTTTTTTCATTATGACTCTAGCTCTTTTAAATTCTATTCGAGCGGTGTTTCAAAACCTACAACTTTCCTTGCAACCACGCTACTGACTAAATAATAGCAAACCATAACATTAGATACTCGCAGGTTGTCAACAATCTTTATCATATATTTCATCCCAATCACAATCCATCACGAACTCTTATTACTATTATGCTCAGTTATCCCTTGCCATCACCATAAAGTCAACCTTTTCATCAGTATGACATTTTAAACCTAGTTATATCAATCAAATCCAAAGGACTGACCCACTTTTATATGCACTTTTTACTAAAATATTCAATTACCTTCACAGAAGTATACTCTTTGAGACTTTCTTTACCCATAAGCTTGTCATTCTGGTATTTATCCCTTCCCTTGGACCTTAAGATGAAATCACCGATCCTTATTTAGAACCCTCGGGATACACTTCTTAACTCAACACATTAATACCGTATTCACAATCCACCACTAAAATCTTTCTTATACGCGCTACTTAATCCCAAACATCTGCAGTAACAACCTAGTTGGTTTCTCAAATGTGAATGGAACATCAAATCTTATTATACGAGCATGTGATACAACTGATCACTCTTTAATTAGTTAGTATTCACACTTGACAAATCGATGTATCCATTTCCATATACCATTAGTGTCACACCGCAAAAATTTATTAGATCCACCACTAAAATATATCATACCTACCAAAAAGATCATATCCAAATAGGTCAGACATTTTTACCCATCGAATAGCTGTAAAATATTAGCAAATCAGTTTCGTATCTAGCCCAAGCTACATGTATTCTTTCGTAGGTCAGGTCAATATCAAAAGTAACACACTCCATAACTCTAACCAAGTAAGCATCGATACTATTGTAGTAGTCGTATCATGGCCTTCTTAAATATACACTCAATTTAAAAAAATCGTAGTAGATATTTTGACCTCAATTAATACAACATCATTCTCATCATACACTAAACAACTCATACTTGTACAACTCTATTAACTGTAATTTTCAAAGTCACCCTGTTCAAGTCCAATCCATCCTTTTAATTATTTAACTTTTATTATCGAACTAATCAAGATATTGCCTATACCACACAAATATTATTCCCTCTATTGGGGTAACTAACCAAAAGAAATAACAACGTTCATAAAATCCCCCAAACATTTGTTCAATATCATCATCAAATATCCTCAAAAAGCATCATCGAGCCATCACCTAACTCAATCCCTTCAAATTACTAAACATTTTGAATCCGACGACACATCATTTTCATAAGTCTATCACTTCCACCTTAGTACCAGATCTAGCATCCAACCAATACATGACACACCAACTACTCACATGAGGAACAACACACGAGTCATCATATAAGTGAGAGTGAATGGAATAAAGCGATAAGAACCAGAATGACAAAGGATGCACGATAGAGATTCAAGAAGTGAAGATATTCTTAGAAGTCATTATAGCCTCTCGAAGATAAGTACATACGTCTTCGTACCGATCCTCGAGACTCTACTTAGACTCGACTTATATACACGTGAGACCTAAGAAGATGGGGCTCTGATACCATGTTGTCACGACCCGAAAATGGACGTGCTGGCACTCGGCTTATCCCACCAAGACAAGTCAGCCTAAAACTCAACCATTAAAATTAAATACGAAAATTTTTATAATAAACTCAAAAATACCCTCAAACTCTAGTTGTCACGTGTAAAAGTCTCTAATGTGTTATAACAAAATTGAAAAAAAAATACAAGTCTCAAATGACATTGTTTCTAGAATAGAACAAGGTCATAAATAAGGAGAAAGAAGGTTCGCTGAAATGACAAGCAGCTACCTGACAAACCTCCACAAGAAGCCTCAGACAAGGAGAAGAGAAAATATCACAAAGGTCTGGGCTAGTAACCTACAAAAAATGTAGTAGCAAGGGGTGAGTACCAAACCACACGGTACAGAGCAAGTAAATCTCTAAACACAAGCTAAGGGGATAGAATACGGGTACTCCTTACACACCAACCGAACCTCCACAACTACAACCTGCAATAAACCAACCCAACCTAACAGTTCACAGTTTACAAGCACATATCTCAACAATGACACTCTAACAATCACATATTCTCAACAACCAACTTAATATTCATCAATCACAACTTCAACAAAAAACAAACACTCACAATATCAACAACACACAAGATCAAGTTCACCAAATAGAGGTAATCAAATATCAAGTACTTTTCAACCACCAATAAAACACAAAATCATCAAGAATGAAGGATGTCATGGGATGTAATGCAATATGACACCATGAAATGATATGCCTCAGAATACCAAATACTCTCTTAGCCGTATATACATGATACTCCTCAGAAATACATTGAGAGTTCATGACGCATGGGGGACTCACGAGGTCCATCTACCGAAACGGATGATCTCCATGTGTCTGTGCGGACAATCTCAACGCACTATCATAAATCAAACAAATTTCGCACGGACGATCTCCACGTGGCCAAATTATAATCTTAACATCTCACCATCCCCAACAAAGATAATCTCCACGTGCCCAACTTATACTCAATCTCATGTCAATGCATGTGCAAAATATGATTTCAATAAAAGGGATGATGCATCTCAATCAAATATCAATATGATATGTAATCACCTCAGCTATCACCAGTATACGGGTTCAATAAAGAACACAATCACACATAATAAATCAAGTCAATAATATATCAGCTAATACCCATATGCTTTGGCATTCTCGGATTACAATCCACATTCTATAGTAATAAACTTTCCCTTTATAACACTGGTACCCGTACCAATGCCCATCACCAACAAGTCTCAACACATCACACACAAACAATTAATCAAATTGCCTTTTATTACCCCTTTTCATTACTAGAATTAATCAATGTGGACAAGTCAACCCATCACCAAATCTCATTACCCCCAAACACATATTACAAGGAAATACATGAATTACATACAAACACTTAATAAGGGCTTAGAAATCCCCTTGCCTCAAATAGTCGAACAATTACTCCGGAACTTGAGCCTTCCCTTTTCGTTGTACTTCAAACTCAAAGAAATCTATTCACATTAATAATCACAATAAGATTTCGAAACTAACAACACTCATATTACTATATGTCTAGCGTAGATCCATAAAAACCCACCCAACTCTATAATCAACTTCCTAAATCTTGATGTCAAACGTCAATTAACATGTCAACTCTTTCAATTTTCTCCAAATTTCAAGTCTAGGGTTAAGTTTCAATTTCTCTGAATATCATAAATCTAACGATATTCATACAATACTATTTAACTAGATATATCAATACAACAAAACGTACATAATACTATCATAGCTATAAAGAAGATCCAACAATTTTTAAACCACGAGAAATAATATTAAAACCATTAAATTCTGCATAATATCACTTAAAACATGTCTGAAGTTATCCCTCCCAATGATTGGCTAATCACTGCCAATCATTGGCTATCATTAGCCTCATAATCATTAGCACATTATTATCCCTCCATTGGTTAGATGCTCTTAGGTTTTATTTCTTTTTCTATTATTAATATTATTACAACCCAACCTTAAATTGCCGTATACATATTTGAACATGTAAATTTGCTAGCAGTTCAAATTATTTTCCTACCCCACTAAATAATATAATATAATTTTTTCATACACCATTATCAATCAAAGTTATGAACAAATCTTTACCTTAATTTGACCCTTTCAGTTTAACGTCGGCCGCCTTTTTGTTATCACTGCACCACGGTTCTTTCTTTCCCGGAAATTTCTTTTATCCCTTATTAAATAAATTCTGATTTTTAAATATTAAACTCTTTCTACTTAAATTCAGTTTTTATTCATGGGCCAAGTTAAATAGGGTATTAAATTATGAACTTTGTCCATTAACCACCAACTAAATAAATTAATTATTTAATAATTATCAATAAATTAAATACATGTAGCTATCGAATAGTTCAAATTTTCCAAACCAACTTCACCGACTTGATCAGAAATGACTCAGGACAACTATCGGGAGGGATAAAATAGTAATTTCCAAAAATGACCTTTTGGGTCATTACACCTTTGTGGTAATCCTTTATAATATATCATTCATATGATTTCCTTTTTTGCCTTTGATTTACACATAATTGGTTTTCCTTTAATGTAAATGTAGTGACCAAATACTAGTTTTCAATGTAAATATCTATTACTATTTTTGGTCTTGTGAACTAACATTCTAAAGTAGTACCAAAAAAGTTATAAAAGCCAATGCAGTGAGACAAGCAATTTCCACTCTGACTTTTTCTTCTTCATTCAGTTTGTCCAATATTTTCTAAGTTCATTCGGAAATGATTTCCAGCAACAATAAAATTGTTGGAAAGCTTTGTAATAAATTAGCACAGTATAAGTCTATACCCAAAACATTTGAGGACGATGAGAGAAATGTAGATGATGCCGATCTGGGCCTTAAATTTGATAAATGTGATGAATGGTCTGTTTGTGCTAGAAAGTTTGATAACAATGTCGAAAAAACCATTACTGGGAAGATACCATGGATTTCTCAGAGTCCCATTTCAGAATCTTTGGAAAATAAGAATAGCACTTGTGGTCATCCAATTGTTCCAAAATTGGAGTTGCGCAACAATGTTGGATCATCTAATCAATTTTATTTTCCTCAAGATGAAAACTATGAAGATGATTTCTTTAGTGATGCTGAATTTAATGAGCACACTAATATAAAAGAAATGAATAATAAGGAGCGCAAAAAAAGTTTTTAGTTCAAGAAATTCTTTGAATGTCTTGATAAATTGACTATTCATATGATTGGTGATCCTATGAGACAATGGCATTGTCCTGCCTGCAAATTTGTCTTCGTGAATAGTATATAAATACATATTTTAACCTATAATTTAGTATTTCCATATGGTTATCTCTGTAAGCCCTATAAATAAGGAAAATTCATGTATTTGAAGTTGTTTTGATTAAATTGCATACTCTATTCATAATTATTGATTTTTTTATTATTAATTGTACATTCAGTATTTTGGTTCGACGTGTTTAGGGACACTCCATATAAGTTTTCTATCATTTCAATATAAAATTTTAATATTTATGATGTCACGATCTAAAAATGTGGTGACAATTGTCTATTCCCACCAACACAAGTTAGTGATGTGATCAACCGCTATTTGTTTATCGTTCTCATGCTCAGAAAAAACAAATTTATCGTGTCCTTTGCAAATATATTTGTAAAGGTACTTCACAACTTTAATGTAGAACATATTTCGACATTCATATGACAATTAAACTTGGAAAGTAAAAATGGATTGGATGGTATGACCTTGGAGTTATCAAGATATTGCCCTCTAACTTTTATAAGTTCTCTTGTGTGTTATCTTTTGTAAATGGTATATGAGTTTTTTCCTTTTAATGTTTGTTCAAAAATATCTTTAGGATATTTAAATTTACAGTGGCATTTACTTTTAGGACATGGATTTGTAGGATTTAAATGACCACAAGGACCATGCATCATATGATGTACAACAACTGAATGTAAGTAAGCTTCTTTGTTAGAATCAAGTAATTCGTATGACTCATGTGCCAACAATTTTTATTCATTAATTAAAAAGAATAATCATGAAATGTGCATGTGGGAGACAACCTTTCTGGAATTCTGTACTGTACATAAATGCAACAACCTTTCCGAAGGCATTTCTTTTTAATATATTAGGTTTTAGTTCTTCGACTTTCCCTCAAAATATTCTACTAATAAAATTAGGTTTGTTTGTGCCTCATCAGTAGGTAACAATTTTTCTTTTATTTCGGGCCACATTGGATTACAAGACATTGTTAGAAATAAATCAGGTTATTTGAAATGTTGTACCAAAGTGATAGTGTGAATATATTGCTGACGCATATCTATTGGTCCTGCTATAAATGTGACAGGATGGAATGTTTGTTTATCAATTTTAGTAGTATCTCTTTCAACATGTCTTAAGACATCCAGAAGACCTTGGAAAACTTCCATTCGAAATAAGTATGGATTGAAGAAAAAGAAATCTATTCTTTGTGTTTCAAAATTTATGAATACATCAACGTTATATTGTTAGAAAATTCTTCCAGTGTGTAAATGTTCATCATTTTCATCATCTCGCATTTGAATTTTGAAACAATAATATTGACGACAAGAGACATTGTTTCGTTTTTTATTTTGTAGTTCGAGCACTTCAGCTTCCATATCAAGGAAGTTATCTATTGTACACATGTTTTAACACTTGGTAAGTATTCCCGTTAAGAGTAGACATGACAGCTTGTTGTATTCGTTATTTGTAGTATTTTCTTAATACCACAATTCCACCCATCTTGACCATATGGAAATAACAGTGGCTATTGTAAGGGACCATAGCATCTATAGTAGTAGTTAACTAATTGACTTTTATTACTGTGAGGAAAAATTCGAATATGAGGTTTCAATAGAGTATGTACTCCTTCATCAACCTACATTGCTGAAACTTCTGATATAGTAGGTTATATACTCGTTGATCTAAACCCGAATAACATTTCAGTGCAATGTAAAATTGAGACAGTTCTGGTAGATCAGTTAGAGATTTCAGGAAGAATGAGTATTGCATTAACTTGCAATACGTTCAACAATTTTATTATCATAGTTTCCAGAATTCTAGCGGAACAACCAATTCTATTTGCCACCTCATTTTCATTGTCTTGGAAGTATAGTTGTATGTTTTTTCCCTTTCCAGTTGTAGGGTAAAAATCATCAATGAGATGGTATATTTTTCCTTGAACTCTAAAAGTATAAAAACCATGATATCTCTTAGCCAAATATTTGTCATAGTTTACCCCAAGAGAAGTAAAAGAGAACATATTTTTGCATGTCCTAACATACGTTCGAAAATGTTGAGACTCTTCGAAAGAATTTAAAAATAAATCTCGTTGTTCTGTAGGCATCGTATGTGATGTAAGCTTAATTGAGCCAATATCGCAACAAATTCCAGGCGATTCATACTGAAATCTTTTTCCACCACAAAATTTACAATTTGGGAGAACTTTGAGAGGTGTATGCTCAAATTGAGATACATTAACATTTATGTGACGACCTCTGTTGGGCCTACTTCCTAAATATCACAGAATTGGTTATAGCTGAAAGGAAAATAGTGAATACTAATCTTTGTAAGGAAAATAGCGATAAAGACAAACCTCTATTTGATACTGTAACACCCTAGATTCAAGAATGATCTAATAACAAATTTTTCCAATGTAGCAGGTGACGCCAAAAGAGGCCACCCACGGCCCGTGGGTGGGACCACGGACCGTAGGTGATGCACTATAAGAAAAGTGTGAATTACATGGGGATTTTCCTCGGGATTAGTATGAAAATTTGCAGGAAAATAAGTTTCATATGGATTTTCATACTAATCCCTAGGAAAATCCCCATGTAATTCACATTTTTCTTCTGGTGGTGGTTGGTCACCTCATCACCTCCCAGAAATGTTCTAGAAAGTCGTGAACCACGACAGCACCTACGTACCATAGGTGGGATCACGGTCCATGGTCCAGTTCCGTCCTTAAAAGTCCAAGTTCCCCCTCTCTGAAGCCAAACGACGGACTGACAGGACGGACCGTCGGTTCGACCGGTCCATCGGTCAAGGTGCGTAGGTTGGCAAAGTCGACTTAGGGGTAATTGGGTCTTTTCCTTATTATTGTATCCCTAAACTACGTCGTTTTTATCAGTTATAGCCTTATATCCTATTCAGAACCTTCCCTAAGCGATTAATCACCAAAATTTAGAGAAAAGGAGGAGAGAGGCACTAGTTTTCCCTCAAGAACATGTAACATGTTTTCTTCAGTTCCAACCCCAAAATCGAAGATTTCTCCGTAAATTTCATTACCATGTATGTGGGATTTCACTAGTGGGTTCCTTTCATCTAGTAGGTCCCTAGAATTCAGTCAGATTCTTGATTCCTTATATCTTGCTTAGACCTAGGGTTTCTAAAACCATCGAGAATTGTTGTGATTTAGCTGATATGGTGTTCGTAATAAGATTATCATCTTTTTTGTGGAATCGTTGCATAGTTCCTTGCGTGAAACTCAGAACCCTAGTTGTGTAGCTTCTCTGAGTTCATGAATTACACTTGCTAGGCCAGTTAAACAGATGAACATGATCCAGTTTTTGAATGTTACATTGTCAGTCTTAAGTGTTGCATTCTCAAATTTTTCATGTCAGAATATTGAGCTATCCAGTATTTCAGTTATGTTGTGTCGTACACATTTCCAATTAGGAGTAGGTTTAGCACATAGTTGTACTAGGGTTTAGCATACCCATATAGTCCCAAAACTACGTGCCACCGTAGGAGTATAAGTCCCTTCTGTTGGGCATCAGATTATGTGATCACGCCAGTCGTGCCTTTATACCACTGGCAAGGTATATTGGGTCCTCTTGATGGGGAGTATACATTGGACTCCACGTTTAGCTAACGTGGTTTTATGTCTGTTAATACTAGCTCCTAGTGTCAGACTTAGTACATTTGACTAGGTTTTCAATATATACTCCAGTGTTCATTCAACATGTTATTTTCATGATTAGTACTTGGTCATTGCATTTAGATTAGGTTTTTAGTTATGTTTCAGCATTTACATTCTGTTTAGAATATATCATTGCTCATTTAGGCTTTGTTCAACTTATAATTTTTGTTCAGCTACTATCTATATCATGCATGCTTAGTACATTCCAAATACTGACGCATAATCTGCGCTACATCCTTTCGTGATGTAGATTCAGGTACTCAGCTTCCAAATCACTCTTAGATCAACTATCGGTTCACATTTAGCAGCTTCAGTGGTGAGTCCTCCTTCTTCGAGGACAATAGACACGTTGTTCACATTCAGTCTTTTATTTCAGTTTTCAGTTTTGCTAGGGTTAGCTGGGGCATGTCCCAACAACTCTAGTCAATAGAGGCTTTTTCAGACATAGTAGTCTATTTTATTTTAGTTTTGAGTGATTGTTCAGTATCACTAAACACTTAGTACATTTTATATATATATATATATATATATATATATACAGATTAGATGGGTATTCCCCACTTTCAGCTATCTATTGGTTTAACTTCCGCATAAGTTCATGCTATTTTAGTATCTTTTCAGTATGCTTATGATATGCCAGCTTCAGCGTTAGCTTGAGGTCAATCATGATCCTAGGTCCCGTGTTACGTCAAGGGGTAACCTTGGGGCGTGACAAACTTAGTGTCAGAGCATTTCGTTCAAGAGTCCTAGGATGTTTGAAAGTCGCACTAACTAGAGTCTCTTTCATGGGTGTGAAGTGCACCACATCTATGAGAGGGAGACCAGGATGTGTTTTAAGAAAAACTTCACTTTCCTTGCTATTCTTATCGTGCGTGTGTATGAACTCTATTCAAGCTCCTTTTAACTCCTGCTCTTCGCATTTCGGAAAATGCCTCCCAAAAAGGCTAACGCAAGGAATCAGTCAACAGCTCCAACAAACCCATTGAAGGAGCAAGTCATGCATGTGAGTTCAAGGCTGCTTACCAAACTTTTTCAGGCCATGACTACCCAGGTAAATTAGTAGGATGTGGTCCCAGCTCTGCCACATACTACCATTACTACAACAAGAATCCAAGAATTTACTTGAATAAACCCTACAAAGTTTCATGGGTCTTAGTCAGAATAAGATCCACAAGATTTTCTCGACGACATCTAAAAGTTAACAAACATTATGGGCATCACTGCAGTGGAGAGTGCAGATTTGGCCGACCATTTGTTGAAGGGAGTGGCCTACACTTGGTACCAGCAGTGGAAGGAATCTTGTGATGTTAATGCATTTCTAGAAACTCTTTGAGAACCCTTCTCGATCTCTACTCCAGTTAGTGACCCAGTTATAGCTAGACAAGTATACAGAAAATGCCCTATCATAGTCTCTTAGAAAGACACCTCAGCAGATCTTGTAGAGTTAGAAATGGTAGATTTCGATATCATTCTAGGCTTTGATTGGTTACATTCCTGTTATGCCTCAGTCGATTTTAGAACTCCGATAGTTCGATTTCAGTTTCCAAACAAGCTAGTCTTAGATTGGAAGGGTGGTAGCTCAGTGCCTATGGGTCGATTCATCTCTTACCTTAAGGCCAGAAAAAAATGATTTCCAAAGGATATATCTATCATCTTGTTCGGGTTAAGGATTCAAACTCTGAAACCCAAACTCTTGAGTCAGTCGCAATAGTAAATGAGTTTCCAGAAGATCTTCCCCGAGTTCCTCCCGAAAGGGAAATCAACTTTGGAATAGATCTCCTCCAAAATACCGAGCCCATTCCGGTTCCTCCTTACAGAATGGCTCCAACTATGCTAAATGAATTGAAAGAGCAATTGAAAGACCTTCTAGATAAGGGTTTCATCAGACCTAGTATCACTCCATGAGGTGCTCTAGTGTTGTTCGTGAAAAAGAAAGATGGTTCTCTCAGAGTGTGCATTGACTATCATAAGTTGAACAAAGTAACTATCAAGAATAAGTATCCCATACCCAAGATTGATGACCTGTTCGACCGACATCAGGGTGCTAGTTGCTTTTCAAATATAAACCTCAGATCTGGTTATCATCAGCTCAGAGTCAGAGATAGTGACATTCCGAAGACACCCTTCAGGACTCGGTATAGTCACTATGAATTTTTAGTTATGTCTTTTGGACTAACAAATAGTCCTGCAGCTTTCATGGACTTAATGAAAAGTGTGTTCAAACAATATTTGGACTTGTTTGTTATCATCTTTATCGATGATATCCTCATTTATTCTCGGAGTGAGGAGGAGCATGTGACTCATCTGAGAGTTGTTCTGCAAACTTTCAAAGATCACCAATTATTCACTAAGTTCAGCAAATGTGAATTTTGGTTACAGTCGGTCACTTTCCTTGGTCATGTGCTATCTAGCAAAGGCATCCAAGTGGATTCTCAGAAAATTGAGGCAGTTAAACAATGGCCCAAACCCATCTCCCCAACATACATGAGAAGTTTCTTAGGTTTGGCCGGGTATTATAGGATATTTGTTAAAGTATTTTCACCTATAGGTTCCCCATTGACCAAGTTGACTCAGAGGAAGGTCAAATTTCAATGGTCTGATAAGTGTGAGAAAAGCTTCTCAAAACTGAAGACTAGGTTGACTACAACTCCTGTCTTAACTCTACCAAATGGTTCAGATGGGTATGTAATTTATTGTGATGCCTCTAGGGCCAGCCTAGGTTATGTTTTGATGTAGCGAGGTAAGATTATAGCCTATGCTTCTAGACAACTTAAGGTCCCTGACAAAAACTACCCAACTCATGACCTCGAGCTTGCAGCCATAGTATTTACCCTAAAGATTTGGAGACACTACTTGTATATTGTTCATGTTAATATGCACAAACCATAAGAGCCTCCAATATGTGTTCAGCCAGAAAGATTTTAATCTCCGTCAGACGAGATGGCTTGAATTCCTCAAGGACTATGATATGAATGTGCTTTACCATCCTGGTAAGGCCAATGTAGTGGTTGATGCTCTCAGCAGGGTGTCTATGGGTAGTGTAGCACATGTTGAGAAAGAAAGAAAAGACCTAGCCAAAGATATTCACCGGCTTGCTTGCTTAAGAGTTTGCCTTACGGACACATTAGATAGTGGGGTGATAATTCAGAATGGATCAGAATCTTTATTGGTTGCGGATGTTAAGGAAAAATAGGATAGTGATCCTATATTACTTCAGTTGAAAAGTGTTGTTCATCAACAACAAGTTGAGATTTTCTCCCAAGGGGGAGATGATGTGCTTCGTTACCAGGGTCTCTTATGTGTTCATAATGTGGGCTAGTTCAGGCAGCAGATCCTTACCGATGCTCATTACACCAGAAATTCCATTCATCCAGGTGCCACTAAGATGTACCGTGATCTACGACAAGTTATTCGGTGGAACGGCATGAACAGAAACATAGCAGATTTTGCGGCTAAGTGACCTAATTATCAATAGGTAATGGTAGAACATCATAAACCAGGAGGTATGAATCAAGAGATTAACATTATTACATGGAAGTGGGAAATGATAAACATGGATTTCATTACAGGTTTACGTCGTACTCGCAGGCAACATGACTCCATTTGGGTAATAGTAGATAGAGTTACTAAGTCCGCTCACTTCTTGGCTATTAAGACTACAAATTTGGTGGAAGACTATGCCAAACTCTACATCCATGAGATAGATAGGTTGAATGGGCTACTTTTGCCTATAATCTTAGATAGAGGTCCTTAGTGTACCTCTCATTTCTGGAAATAATTTCAGAAAGGTCTTGGTACTCAGGTAAATATCAGCACAACATTTCATCCACAGATGGATGGTCAGGTAGAACGTACCATTTAGAACTTCAAACACATGTTAAGCGCTTGTGTGATCAATTTGAAGGGAAGTTGGGATGATCACCTATTTCTCATAGAGTTCGCCTACAGTAATAACTTCCATTCAAGTATTCAGACGACCCCTTATGAGGCACTATATGGGCATAGATATAGGTCCCCAATTGGTTGGTTTGAAGTAGGTGAAGCAGCATTGATTGGGCCAGATTCGGTTCATGAAGTTATGGAAAAAGTTCAGCTCATCAGAGATAGACTTAAGACAGCTAAGAGTCATTAGAATTCCTATGCAGATGTGAGGAGAAGGGACCTAAAGTTTTAAATCGATGATTGGGCTTTCCGGAAACTATCCCCTCTGATAGGGGTGATGAGATTTGGCAAGAAAGGGAAGCTCAGTCCGAGATATGTAGGTCCTTACAAGATCCTAAAAAGGGTTGGTAATATGGCTTACAAGTTAGAGTTGTCAGCAGAACTAGCAGGGGTTCATCCAGTCTTTCACATTTTCTTGTTGAAAAAGTGTGTGGGTGATCCGGCATCAATTATACCATTAGAGTGTGTGGGCTTGAATGATAGTCTCACTTATGAGGAGGTTCCAGTTGAAATTCTTCACCGTTAGGTTAGTATGTTGATAAATAAAGAAGTAGCTTTAGTGAAGGTTTTTTGGAGAAATCACTCTGTAGAGGGAGATACTTGGGAAGCAGAAGAAGCCATGAAGGCCAAGTATCCTCATCTATTTCCTTGAGATTCCATTTCAGCTTGAGGTAATAGTTCCTCTCCAGTGTCTCAGTTTACTCTTGCACAAGTTCAATCATAGAATCATGTTCCTTCAGTTGTTGTTGCATTTTCAGCATAATTGCATGTTCATGGAACTCATTTCACTCAGATATCAATTTCTAGTACTTAGTGGTACGGATTGCTGCTCTGTCCCTCCATACTCAGCTAATTTAAACTTCATTTAATGACGAATGTTCTCAAGGGGGAGATAAATAACACTCCGGATTCGAGAAGGATCAAATAATTTTTTTTCCAATGTTACAGGTGCCACCGACGGAGGCCACCCACCTGCCGTGGGTGGGACCACAGATCATAGGTATGGTCTGTGGTTGGTCACCTCAACACCTCCATGAAATGTTCCAGAAAGTCCTGAACCACAACGGGACCTACAGACCCTAGGTGGGACCACAGTCTGTGGTCCAGGTCAGTGGTTCAAGATCCAAGTTCCCCCTCTCTAAAGCCAGACGATGGACTGACAGAATGGACCGTCGGTCAAGGTCCGTAGGTCGGCAATCGACTTTCAAGTTAGGGTTAGTTGGGTCTTTTCCTAATTATTTTATCCCTAAACAACGTCATTTTGGTCAGTATTAGCCGAATATCCTAGTCAGAACCTACCCTAAATGATTAATCACAAAAACTTAGAGAAAAATGAGAAGAGAGAGGTGCCAATTTTCCCTCAAGAACACGCAACATGTTTTCTTCCGTTCTAGCCCCAAAATCGAAGGATTTCTCCATAGATTTCATCACCAAGTAAGTGGAATTTCACTAGTGGGTTCCTTTCAGCCACTATGTCCCTAGAATTCAGTTAAATTTTAGATTCTCTATATCTTGTTTAGACCTAGGATTTCTAAAACCTTGGAAAATTGTTGTGATTTAGCTGATATAGTGTACTTAATCAGATTATCATGTTTTTGTGGAATCGTTGCTTAGTTCCTTGCATGAAACTCAGAACCCTAGTTGTCGAGATTCTCTTAGTTCATGAATTACACTTGCTAGGTTAGTTAAATAGATAAACATGCTCCAGTTTTCGAATGTTACATTGTCAGTCTTAAATGTTGTATTCTCAAATTTGCATGTGAGAATATTGAGTTATCCAGTATTTCGATTATGTTGTGTCATACACATTTCTAGTTCGGAGTAGGCTTAGCACTGAGTTGGACTAGATTTCAGCGTACCCTTATAGTCCCAGAATTACGCGCCACCGTAGGAGTATAAGTCCCATTTGTAGGGCATCAGATTTAGTTATCATGACAGTCATGCCTTTATACCTATGTCAAGGTGTAACATCTAGAAATTAGTAGGCTAAACTAGAGATTAACGTGAGGGTTAGAGTCATGAATGTAACTTCCCATACTTAAAATAAAGGATTTTGTGTTATAACGTCAAGGTACCACCCCTCAAGGACTAACCACGGGTCCCTGACGAGGACTCACACCCCGTTGGTAGTTCCACACCCGGTTGGTGGAGGGTCCATGGTTTGGACAAAAGCCCCAGTCACCAAACCACGATTGACCAGCATGGATCGTGGGTCCAACCACGGCCCGTCAGTGTGGTTTCGTGGATGGTGACCTGGGAGTAGTTTTGGTGGTTAAGTTTAAGGGTATTTGGGGTCTTCTCAATTTAATTAAGATTAAGTGGTGTCATTTTACCCTAATCTAGACCACCTATATAAGGAATTTAGACCCCTAAATTAAGTCATTCAACTTAATATTCCTAAAACCCAAATCATTTCCCAAAACTTCATCCTCACCAAATATTCTCTCTATAGACTTAGAAGAAGAAGAAGAAGGAAGTTGGAGCTAGGGTTCAAGAATCAAGGTTATTCACACCAAATTAATTGGGATTCATTGATAAGGTATGGTAGCTTTCATCTAGGGATAGAATTCATCCATGGGGCCCCTTCAAAATCACAATTTCAAAGGTTGAAATCCCTAAAAGTTAGGGTTTGATTCCAGAGTCATAGGTTCCTTTCAAAATCGATTCTAATGATTGAATTATTTTATATTATGTATGAATGGTGATTTCTTATGGTTTTATGTTGTAATACCTAAGAACCCATGAAATCCCCAAATCTCCCAATTATGATCTTCTGATGTGAGTCTTTGTTGGTGAAGGGAGAATGTTATGAAAATTATGTTAATTGAGTTACTTGAATTATGATGATATCCATGTCTAAAGTTTGAATTCTCGATGTGTGGATGGAACGTGAACTTGGAATCTTGAAAGGGCAAGTATTTAAATTATGCATGATCTTATGAAATATATGTATATGCTTTAAGAACACTTTGACAGTGAAATGTCTATGATTAGGATGTAGTTGTTATGTTAGTGAAAGGATATTCTCATATACACACCTATGCATGAATGTGATATGATGTGAAAGGTTTTCTCAGATAATGAAGATTCTAAGGTTGAAATGCCTTCTCAATTATTGAATCTATATGTAGACATGTACGGTGAAAGGTTATTCTCATGCATGATCTAATAACTATCTTATGAACTAAGCATGGATTGAGTGTCAAGACATTCTTCCATGAATATGAACCTAAGTCAAGACTTAATATGTACTCCATGGGAATTACTGCGTACCACCGAGTGGATATTGTATATGAGATGAAAGTTGTTACACTAGTTGAGTCTGACTTTCTAGTGGGATCCTTTTACACTAGTTGAGTCCAGGTTCCGAAAGTATGTCTCATGAGATGGAAGCCTTTTACGCAAGTTGAGTCTGGGTTTGTAGTAGCAATCTCCTTATCCCATAAACTATATGCCCCAATAGGTTTGTTAGCTAATGGATTCACTTAAGCTAAAAAGTATGGTTCTACCTTAGGCAAGTAGGACATCCCTTTTTGGTGTGGGTAACACCGGATTCCATGTTATGCTCACATGGCCTCGTGTGGATTAAGGCTTATTCCCACAAGAATAAGAACAAGAATATGAATTATGAACTATCGTTACTCAAGGATCTTTTGTATGAGTTTTCAAAGGCTTTTAAAGATGATTATGATTATGGTAACTATGTTTATGACTTATGCTTTTTCCACTATCTTTATGATGATCTTTAAATTTGATAAATTGCATACTTTCAAATGAAGTGCCCCTTTTTGCATTTTTCCAATGTTTTTATACATGGCTATCATACTTAGTGCATTTTTGTACTGACGTCTACATTGCTTACATTTTTCTCAAATGTAGGGTCCAGTTCTCGATGAGATCATTCTAATGGCTAGTGCTTGGACTTGACTATCTTTCGAGCTTGTTGGTGAGTCCTCATGGTTTGAGGATGGCTTTTTCTCATGATGTAGTTTCGTTTCTAGTAGTGTCTTGTTCATGAGTGTGAAGCGCGCCACATTTATGAATGAGAATCTACATGGGGTGCTCTAGTGTTATTTGTTAGAAAGAAAGATGGCTCTCTTCGTATGTGCATCGATTATCGATTATTGAATAAGGTGACCATTAAGAACAAGTATCCTCTTCCAAGGATAGATAACTTGTTTAACCAACTTCAAGGGGAAAGTTATTTCTCTAAATTTGGTCTTCGTTCGGGTTATCACTAATTGAGGGTGAGAGGGGTTGACATTCCGAATACGTAACTCCAGACTCGGTATGGTCATTATGAATTTCTAGTGATGTCGTTAGGTTTAACTAATGCTCCAGCGGCGTTTATGGACTTGATGAATAGAGTGTTTAGGCAATACCTAGACATGTTTGTGATTGTGTTTATCAATGATATTTTGATCTATTCAAGGAGTGAGAATGAGTAGGTGGAACATTTGAGGATTGTGTTGAGTAAGTCTTCTGCTGAGTATTGAGCCAGGCAAAGGGTTCGCTTAGGGATAGGAATGGTTCTTGAGTGTCGGCCACATCCAGTGTGTAGGCTCGGGCCATGACTGTAACGACTCGGAAAATGATAGAGTGAAACTAGAGCCTCACATGTGAGTTTGGAGTCGAGAACTTAATGAAATGATTATATTTGAATTTGACCCAAAAAGTTCTTAAAAATGTGCTTCGGAAGTTACCGGAAACTTGTTTAGCTGTATATAAAAAGATCCGTTTCGTTTTTCAAAAATCCGACTTCATATTCTTGTTTAGGGGGTCAAATTGAGTGGGAAATGGGTCTAACCCAAATTTTAGAGCAACCGTATCAAAATCCGAAATTTCCAAGTGAAGCCTTTTCGAGGGTCTACTTTGGAGGGTCATATCTCCTAGCACACAAATTAATTGGGTGGAAGTTCTTCAAAATCTAGGTTTTCACTCTAACTCATGGGTTCCTTCTTCAAACGTTTTCAAATGGTTATTAATGACTTATTATGATTGTATTAGTGTTTAAATGATGATTTATGACGAAAATACTCCATGAACCCATGATTTCTCTCTATTCCTAGTTTATGCCTTTATGAAGTGGGTTGCTAGATAATGAATGTATATGAATCAAACTTGTTTAAAGGTCTTTAGATTGTTGAAGTATGTCATTACCCATGCTTATTTTATGGTGTATTGTTGGTGTATTGGTATGTGAGGCTTATGGCCTTAAAGGCATAGTATGAGAAATTGGAGTGTTATCATGACATTATATGAATGAGAATTCAATGAAGATAATGTGATCATGTTATGAATGTAAAGGTGTTGTTGTAGGTTGTTCACTGGTTTGGTTGCATAATTACTACCCTATTTTCCATGCTCTTTGATTCCATTACATGCCTTCAAGGTGTTTGACAAAATGTCCAACTATGGAGAATTGATGAATCGATGCTTTAAAGTTTGAGTTATGAGATGTATGGAAATCCAGAGATGTGTTGATGACACTCATGAATGTTGATGATATAATATGAAGGATTCTTCAATATAAAGTATACCTTGAATTGGTAGGGCTTATGCATCATTTTCTTGTATAAATGATTATATTGTTGATTGTTGAATCCTTGGATCGGTAGGCTAATGGCACCCTTCCATTAATGATAAGTAATGAACCTTGGATTCGGTAGGCCTATGGCACCTTTCCATAAAGGTTAATGATGAGACTTGAATCGGCAGGCCCATGGCACCCTTTCAAGAGGAGTTAATGAGCTTTCCTAAATGTACCTTGAATCGGTAGGCTTATGGCACCCTTTCATGTGTTAAATAATGTACCTTGAATCGGTAGGCTTATGGCACCCTTTCATGTGTTAAATAATGTACCTTGAATCGGTAGGCTTATGGCACCCTTTCATGTGTTAAATAATGTACCTTGAATCGGTAGGCTTATGGCACCCTTTCATGTGTTAAATAATGTACCTTGAATCGGTAGGCTTATGGCACCCTTTCATGTGTTAAATAATGTACCTTGAATCGGTAGGCTTATGGCACCCTTTCATGTGTTAAATAATGTACCTTGAATCGGTAGGCTTATGGCACCCTTTCATGTGTTAAATAATGTACCTTGAATCGGTAGGCTTATGGCACCCTTTCATGTGTTAAATAATGTACCTTGAATCGGTAGGCTTATGGCACCCTTTCATGTGTTAAATAATGTACCTTGAATCGGTAGGCTTATGGCACCCTTTCATGTGTTAAATAATGTACCTTGAATCGGTAGGCTTATGGCACCCTTTCATGTGTTAAATAATGTACCTTGAATCGGTAGGCTTATGGCACCCTTTCATGTGTGATGATGTCAAAGTAATGAACTATTCTATGGGAATGTAGGCTAAGCACCGAGCGGATTTGGTTAGATGGAAACTCCCCCGACAGTTAGGCATGAGTTTCAATGATCGTCTACCTTATCCCATAAACTATGTGCCCGCATAGGAAGCTAGTGGATCCATTAAGCTATATATACCGGTCTTCCTTAGGCAAGTAGACCACCTCTTTTCGGTGTGGGGACTCATGACACCGGATTCCATGACAAGCTCTCATGGTCTATGTCGGTTAAACGCTTACTTCTCATCATGTGAGATTTCATTATGGTTTCTTGACAGGTTCTACAAAGTGTAGGTAGTAGTATGGGATGCTACCTATACATTGCACGAGTAGGCTTGGAGAGGGTCATAGTGAGTTTCTCTAAATCCTAATGACTGTGACATGAATGTACCCTAAATGAGGTTATTAAAGAATGTTGGCTCTTAAATGCTTAATATGTTATGCATGTTATACTTGGGTTATATTACGAGTTATTTTCCCTTGTCATGTCTTAATTAATGATATACCTCTTATGTATGAATATTGTGCAAAGGTGAAAGAAAGGAATGATAAGTTACCTTAAGTGACCTCAATGTGGTGCCTTAGTATGGATGGTGGTATGGGACGCCATCCATACATTGCACGAGGTATAGCATAAGGGTTTCTTGAGGTGAAGGTCCAAGGTAAAGGTTTTCATGTTGATATTGTTTAAAGGTGATATTATGACTTACTTGATGTTATGCTTGTCTTGTATGTCTTTTATGCTATTGTTCATGATATTTCAAAAAGGTGGCATAATGCATGGTTTCTAACTAAAATGTCCCTTTTTAAGCATGTTTTGCATGGTCATCATACTTAGTACATTTTTGTGTACTAACCCATATTCTTCATGTTTTTTTTTTACTACAAGTGTAGGTTCCGGCAAGTGATCCCTCTTAGCTAGTTTGAAGTGTTGGATTGCTTTCCTCCAAGACTTGGTATGTCCTCATGGATTCGAGGACAAGACTTTTAAGTTCTTTTGTTCATGTAATAGACACTTTTAGTTTTGTTTTGATTGTAAAGGGCCGTGTCCCTACTTATGTTTTGCGACTGTGTCTAAGATGGCCATGTGAGACTTAGACTTCCGCTGTGTGTTTTTAAAGTTGTTTTAAGAAGTTTAAATGTGTGGATGTAAATAAGTTTTTTTATTATTCCGCACTATTTTCATTATTGAATGCAATGAATGACTATGTGGCTTGTATAAGACCCCTTCGGGGTCGAGTACGCCTTGTTACGACTTGGGGGTGCTCCCGGGTCGTGACAATGACAAACTTGGTATCAGAGCACATAGTTTGAGAGTCCTAGGGAGTCTATGAAGTCATTTCTGTTGAGTTCTAGTTATCGGTGTGAAGCGCGCCACATCTATAATTAAGAGGTTCCGACATTTAGGAATATCTCACTTCTTTCATACTATTTTTGTGTGATAGAGTTCAACTATATTAAGTTTCTTTGTAATTCATGCTTGCGCATATCTTTATAATCATGCCTCCAAAAAGAGCTGTTCGAGGTCATCCTGTTAGAAGGAATGTTTATCCTCAAGATCAAGGGGTCCCCAATCCACCAGAAGTGCAACCCCAAGGGGAGGTCATTAATGTTGAGTTTATAGATGGTATCTCGATGTTGTTTCAAGTAGTGTCCAACCAAGTTGGTCAGCAGAGAGGAGATCAACATGATGTGGCTGATATATCCAGAATCCCTGAGTTCTTCAGGATGAATCCTCCGAACGTCACTGGTTCCAGTGTCACTAGGATCCAAAAAACTTTGTGGAAGAGCTACAAAAGATTTTTGAGGTTATGCATGTTGTTGACTGTAAGTGAGTGGAACTAGCTACATACCAACTGAAGGGTATTTCTAGAGTATGGTATGACTAATGGAAGAAGAATAGAGCTGAGCGTGCACCAATTGTGAGCTGGGCTGCGTTTGCCCCAATTGCGTCTCAAGTTTCTTTTCGAAACCGAGTGAGATGTCATCGTTTGATTCAATAAGGAGATATCACCCTTCATCTCGTTGAGTACCTTATCTGTTCCTTCTACCTTGTTAAGGATGCGGGAAGCATATCCTCGGTCTCAAATCTTTCTGGGACGGCATTTTGTTCTCTGGTTTTGACCGTTCAGGAGGAGGTACATAACGATCTCTATCACGATCCCTATCCCTCCAATTTGTACCCCTATAACGCCAATCTCGATCCCGATCTCTCCAACCACCATCACGATCATTGTTACAACCTTGGTTCCTGCCCGACCTAGGATATCTCAAACGAGAAACCCCACATGGTTTGACAAAAAATGAACATCTTCATTGTACATGTCCTCGAATTGTGCGTCATCTAGACTCACTCCATTAATAGCACCAACCGCATTCACAACCTTATAACCACCTCCCATGACATGTTTCGTCAACAAGTCCATGTGGGTCATTATCTTTGCCATTTTCTCATCAAGTTCTTGGTTCTTTTCCAAATGTTCCTTTGTCAGCCCAAGGTTTAGAGGAAACATTTGATCCTCCATTGTATGCCTTGCTCGGTTAATCTTGGTCATCTCATCAAGAAACACCGATGCCACAGAAAAAGGTTGTCTTATAACTCCAGCACTAATAAGTTGATCGGCAACACCTTTATTGACTGTGTCAAGACTCCGGTACAAATATTGCAAGAGAACATTATCCAATAATCCATGAGTAGGACATTTGAGAAGTAGGTTTTGAAACCTCAACAATGTTTCATGTATAGATGCACCATCATTTCGCTTGAAATATTGAATGTTGTCCCTCAACTTCACCATCTTCTAGGAAGGAAATAATCTTTCATAAAATACTACTGTTAGTTCCTCCCAACAAGTAAGAGATTCTCTTGGTAGCTCGGCCAACCACTTCATTTCTTTCCCTATCAGAGAGAAGAGAAACAAACGAAGTTAGATTCACTCTTGAGAGATATTCTTGAAGGAGAATAGTCCACACACAACCACAAAATTCTGGATGTGATCATGAGGGTCTCTATGAGCAAGTCTCCCAAAGAAACCTTTCATCTGGAGCAGCTGAAGAATAGATCCGGTCACATGGAAAACAGTGTTACCCACAGTTAGGGGTAAATCAATAGCACCGACACTTCCTATTTGATCTGCATTGACATCGTTAAAGTCGACGATGTCATCATTATGTCTAAGTTGACTCGCATTGCTCCTGCTCGCACTCATTTCTTCACCTATTGAGAGAAAACAACAAAAATACAATAAGAAAATTCTACTACAACCAAATTAGTTCACAAAAACACTTCAATAAAAGAATTTTAAACACCGCTCCCCGGCAGCGACACCATTTTAAATAATGCTCAACTAGACCTTTTATAATTCAAAGTGTACGCGGTCACTAACAAGTATAAACCCAACGATGAGTTGGGGTCAATCCTTCAAGGAGTGATATGGTAGAGAATTAAAGTACTAAGATTTTAATTGTTCTAATTTTTGGTAGAACGAAAGTAAATAACACGTAACATAATATAAATCGAAAGGTCTTAATTTTTAATAGCAAGAGAGTTTGGTAGAATTGTTAATAAAAGCAACTAATATGGGGTTTCAACAAGTATAAAGAGGGCCGTAGGAATGTGTGAGTAATTGAATACTAATTTCTCTTAATGGATAATTATAAATTGCTTTAAGTTTATGAATCTCAATGGGTAGGATGGGTTTTGAATATAATAGCTCTCTCTCAATCAACAATTATTCTTCAAGTGAGTTCTCTCAAACCTCAACAAGGTTCACAATAAAAAAACACCCAATTCCTTAACTCAACCAACTTTTTGAAGCTGGGTTGTAAAGATATAAGACAATACAAGTATCAATCATTTATTCTACTCTATGAATCTTCTGCAAGCAAACATCGAGAGCTATTACTAGAACTAAATTTACAACTTCAGTTCATAGATTAAAACATGAATAAATGATTGAACCCATTTCAAAACAACATTAATTATAGAAATTGACAATACCCATAAGCTAATTTATGTATTCAATTACATAATCACACCCCTAAAGGAATGGGGTTTAGCCAATCATAGTAAAAAGAAAGAAATCGTTACCTAGATGATGTTCCATCGAATTAACAAAGTCTCCAAAGGTTAAATCCTGAAATTAAGACTTAAACCTTGAATCCCCAATAATATAAGCTCAAAAACCTCCATGAGTATTCAATAATGTCAATGTATGTGAAAAAATCTAAAAACTGTATGATACACTATGTAAGACTATCTTTTCTCTATTCAAAAACCAATTTATACGTTTCCAAAAACTTCCCAAAATGTCAAAACGTGGGCTCACTCGGTGAAGTTAGTAGGGATCGCCGATCGACTCGGCGATCCGTTGACAGGCCATCTTCTCACCTTTTGGCTTGAGTTCTACATCAAATTGTTCTGGAAGAATTAGTGAGCTGGATTGCGATTCTGTTCCATTCTGCGAATCGCCAATGTGTCTTTGCATTTGCCGAGTTCGCTTATTTAGTTCATGTGCTACTTAACTTGAAAGTTTGGCGAGTTGGAGGCTTATTCGGTGAGTCACCTAGTGGATTTTTCGAGCTACAACTTCTCTTTTCTTCAGAATTTTCAACTTTTTTACTTTTTTTCGAATCGTAATGTCCCTGCATTGTTCTTTAGCCTTCATTGCTGCATATAAACAAATTAACATCAATTATGAACACGTCATTAAGGACACAAATTCTTTCAATAACAAGCTTTGCATAAGTCAAAATTCTCGACTCATCAAGGAACATTGGAGGAAACTTGGCCGAAAAAGCTTTGTCAAAATTTAGAACGAGCATGTCCATCGGACCTTGAGTGTGAGAAGTTACCATCATCAACTTTGGTTCTCTTTGCCTCCCGAGACCTTTCCTTAAGTCTCTCCTCTTCAATTTGTTGAGCATAAACCATGAGAAGAGAAATTTCCATATCATTGATACGTATAGTGGTACGATCACTACAAGAAAAGTGTGAATTACATGGGGATTTTCCTAGGGATTAGTATTAAAATTCGTACGAAACTTATTTTTCTGCATATTTTCATACTAATCCCCAGGAAATTCCCCATGTTCCTTAACCACCATCTCGGACACACCCGAAAAAAACTTACTCATCATTGCCCTAGGATCAGCAAACATAGTAGGAACATATCGAGACAATTGTGTGAACTTCAGAGCATATTCGTTCAAACTCATGCTTCCTTGACAAAGGTTGATGAACTCAAGTACCTTTGCCTCCCTCATTTCAAGGGGAAAAAACCTATCAAGCAAAGCAACCTTAAACCTTTCCTAATCGAGAGGACCCACATCAACTGCCTTCCCTTCCTTCCATTGGTTGAACTAAACTTGAGCAACACCATTAAGTTGGTAAGCGACCAATTTGACCTTTTCCACCGGTGTCACTCCCATGATCATCAACACCTTGTACACTTCATTAATAAACTCTTGAGGGTCATCCTCAACCTTCGAACCATCAAACTCCGGAGGATTCATCCTAGTGAAATCCCTCACTCTAGTTGCCGTCGTACCCACATTTGGGTTCACAAGGTTCACAAACTCCTTATTGGCTTAAGATAACACTTTGAAAGCAGCCCTAAATTCTGCATTAGTCACTTGTTTGGCCTGAGGGTCGACCGGAACTTGTTTGAAAGCAGCCCTAAATTACGCTTCAGGAGGACACTCTTGTTCCACCTTCTCTATCATATTCTTTCTAGCATATGCCCTTCGAATTGCCATATCTTGTAGAGCATTTGATAAGGATTAGGAGAGAGACATTATAGAGTTAAACTCTATCGCATGACTATAGAGTAATGAAAGAAGTGGAGTTTCCTAAACATCTTATAGGCTCTCATTTATAAATGTGGCGCACTTTACACTTATGAACAAGATTCTATTCAACGTGGATTATGAGACTTTCCTACGACTTTACTAAACCTTGTGCTCAAAATACCAAGTTTTTCATGACCCAAAGTATACCCTAGGCGTAACCTGGCTTATAGATCCCAAGAGGGCATACACAAGCCACTTAGAATACATCATACAAGATAATAGAAATTCAATAGAATTTATAAGACAATTCAAAGTTTTATAAACAAAAACGGAAGTCTAACCAATGTCAAAGCCATCTAGTACATAACAATGCTCGGGACGTAACCCGTACATCAAGTTCAAAACTTAAATATAAAGAAAAAATGAAATAAAGGCTTGATCCTCGGAGCATGAAAACTCACCAATCTTCAAGCTTCTGCTAAGTGATCCAAGCCACAAAAGTGCAAATCTTGAGCGTTGGCCCCTACATTTGGGAGAATGTAGGCAAAAGTATGCGTTAGTACAAAATTGTACCACGTATGATAGCAATGCATAAAACATGTGAAATCATGCAAAACGTACATTTTCATGATATGATATGACCAAGATAAAAACATGAGATAAAAGAGTTAGAGATGATAAGTCATAAAAACATGGTCAATGCAAGCCCACATCTTTAAGATGTTCATGAGATACTTCTTGAGATGACCTTAATTCATTATTATGGGAGGATTACCTTTAATCGACATGTAAGACCATGTGAGCTATTAACATGGAATTTGGAGTCTACCCTACACCGAAAAGTGGTGTTCTCACTTGGAAAGGTAAGAACAATGAACGTCTAGCTTGCGTGGATCCACTAGCTAATGTCTATCTAGACAACCCATTGTGGCACATAGTTTATGGGACATGGGTAATCGCCACTTGTCCACTCAGTGCTAAGCATAACTCCCAAAAAATATTCATTATTCTTAAGTTTTCTTCACATTCATGAGACATGGGTAATCGCCACTTGTCTTATCATTGGAGGTCATCGGTAATCGCCGCTTGCCTCATTTTTATAGTAGCTCCTTAAATTTGATTCATTTTAGATGAGACGACCTTTCAACCATATAATCCTTTATGTGAGAAAGCCTTTCATATTGAAAATAAAAACCAGCACATTTGACAACAACACCATTATATATGCTTTACTATCAAAGAAACTTACATCATATTTCATCAATTCCATAAGAACATGCATATTTCCATAATTCTCCTTTTATAGTTCAAAACCCACTTTCAATCATCATAATATAGAACACAAAGGTTAAGCAATTGTTCATGGGAATTCATCTTTAAAACATGGAATCTTCTCAATTCATGCATAATAGATCATAAAACAATCAAATAAATCAACACTGAAAGGAGCCTATGACAAAGAAGAAAAACTCTAACTCAATTGGGCATTTCTAACTTTAATTAATTGAGAATTTAGGAACTCCATGGAGGAAAGGGCTCCATGGGTGAATACTATCATAACTTAATGCAAAAAGTTTAACCTCAATGGTGGAATTGGAGACTTGAATTGAAAATCCTAGCTTTCTTCTTTTTCTTCTAGAAAAGAGAAATATTTGAGAGAGTGACTTGTTCTTCTTTTTAAAATTTGAGATAATGAATACATTTGGAAGATTTTGGGGGTTGATACACTTATATAGGGCTTCTAAATAAGGTTAAAATGGTATAGTATTAGGCTAGAATAATTAGAAAATACCCAAAACCCTTAAGGAAAATAATTGTCGACCTCACTCACGGCGCAACCCACGGTCCGTTTGTCAGACCATGGACCGTCCTAGTTGGTTGTGAGTGAGATCAGAGACCACCCATTTGTGGAACCCCAATGATGGACCACACCTATTGCCTGTGAGTCCATCAATGGACCGTGGACCATGACTATAGGACCCAACTCTCGGCCTAAAAAATGTCTCTTAGTCTGGGTTTCACCTATGAGACTTATCTACGACTTGTGCATTGATTGAAGGACTGTCCTGGTGACCCATCACAAAAAACTAGAACTTATATATTTTGTAGAAAATTTTAACTTGTCAATCACGCCACCACCAATGGATCCTCGCCGCACCAACGGGCCGTAGGTGGTGTCGTCAGTGCTGGCACCAGGTCTATGAAAAACTAAAATTTCCCCCCTTCTTGAATTCGAGGTGTTACATGAAGTCATGATTGAACCTAGTATAATCCACCAATAGGTATGAAAACCCGTACCCAGAACGACAAGTAAAGAGTATAAGGGTAGAACTAAAAAGAATTAACACTAGTCTGTAATATAAGACAAAAGCGGAAGAAAGCAAAAATCTGTATATACAGGGGAATCCCTCTCAGAACTTGGAAACCACAAGTACAGAGCTATCTAATATTAAAATACTAGTACCAAAAGTAGACAACTTATACGGGAACAAGGTATCTTACTCCCACACTGAAAAGAGATGTCCTTACTTGCCAAGGCAATGGACCATGAGTTTCTAGCTTAGGTTGATCCACTAACAATGTAACTTGAGAAAACCTATAGGGGCACAAATTTAGCGACAATGAGTATTCTACTTGATACCCGACTTCGACAAATTGGAGAGCCACCATCTCAATATCTTCTCAATGCTAAGTAAAAATTCTAACAAAATTAGTCATATACATAAGCATATCATCATCCATGAGAAAAAGTAGAATTGAAATACTAATCCAAGCAAAAAAATCATCGAATAGCTCCTTAAATCTTTGAATCATGCATGAGTGAGAAAACCTTTCACCAAAACATGATCTCTTAGTGTTAAAAACCTTTAACATTTTCATTATTGTCAATCCTATAGCTGTCTAGATCATCAGAAAAATCTTTTTCATAAATCATGAATATCTTTCATGAAAACATCAATCGTAGATTCAAAAATTATTCATAAATTCATACCCTTCTATTGTTCATAGTCAAAATATGAGATCATGCATGAAATTACATGCAATTATTTAAAAGAATGTAATTGAGTTTAAATCATCAAAAGAAGATCATAACCAATCAATTCAATCCATACAAACAGAACCCACAAGGATTTGAATGAAGACCTAAACATGTTAATTCAAATTGACTTGAAGAGATTTATAAACCTGTGAGCTCAATGGGTGAATGGAACCCATTGATGAAGTTGTACATACCTTGAAAAGGGCTGGCGCATCGCGCCTGCTAGCGCGCCCCAAAAGGGGTTCTGAATTTTCCCCCTTGGGGCAGCACGCCTAGCAGAGCACCAGCAGGCCCCTTCTGAAGTTTGAGGGCTGGCGCCCCGCGCCTCTCAGAGAGCCAAGGATGCCAACCTTTTGATATACCGTGACTTTACGGTATTTCTAATACAGTTCACTTACAAGTTGTGTGTGTCTAGGGCCTTTTTGTATTGGTTTTTATCATATTTTGAAGGAAAGATGTTTAGGCGTGGAAGTATAGAGACATCTAAAAGAAATGCAGAAAAACGGCATTCACGGAGGTGATCTACGAACCAGAGGTCCATTGAAGGTCCGTAGGTGATGACCGTAGATCAGCAGGCAAGGTATGAAAGACAAATAAGGGAAATCTGACCAAGTGTGGAACCACGGTGGCTATTGACGGTCCGTAGATTGACTGCTGATCCATAGATTGATACTGCGAGGGTTCCAGTACCTGATTTTTGAAGATTCCAAGTGTGGAGCTATGGAGGGATTGACGGACCGTACTGTAAGTCCGTCGTTTGCTTCAGAGAAGCTAATTTTTGGAAGCTGAAATATTTTCTAAGTCTTGGCTGACAGAAGGGACTTACGGACCGTAGATCCATTGACAGTCCGTAAGTCAGTCTTGTGGAATGAAGATGCGTGCCTGAGCAAACTTTCCTTAATTTGTTTCCCTTTTAATTTAGGATTTGTTTTCTATAAATAGGGCATGTAAACCTCGTTTTTGGGGTTAGACATTATTATTCTAGTTTTACTTGGTGACTTTGGAGATTAATTTGCAACCCTAGCATCTATTGATTTCCTAAGTTCGTTTGGAAGATTTTGTCATTTCAATTCAAGTTGAATTTCTGTGTTTAGTTTTCTCTTTACGTAAGTTCATGATTTCTTCATCTAACACTATGAATTGTGTTCTTGCTATTATGGGTAACTAAACTTCACAACTAGGGTTGTGGGATCCACGAGCGATTAACAAAGTATGAATAGTAAATAAGCAATTCTTGAATAGTGTTTTGCATGCATTGATAATTTTTCGTTTAAAAATCCTTTTAACGAGTGCATGCGTTAGAACTCGCCTTGTTGCTACTTGCCGGACCAAGGAGGTAATCAACAAGAAAAGAATTATCAACATAGATTTAGTGTGATACTATCTAATAGGCTAGTGTCGATTTGTGCGAAGTAATAACTAAGCCAAACATCGATTATTATGTCTAATATGAGGTAAAGGTAAGGGTTAGTAAATTATACACACGTAGCCGGGCCAAGGTGCAGGGTGAAATTCTCTTGATGGCGGACCAAGAATTTAGAGATACCTAACTTATCACTTTGCATGTAATACACTAGGAAAGAATTGCGGTTACTAGAATTACTACATTATGAGCTTATGGTGAACACGTATACCCTAGTTAATTTTCTCATCTTGATAACAACCGAAATTGACTTTTGTTTATTGATTACTGACTGAATTCTTACAATTTGTTTCACAAATCCCCCATTTTATTTCTTGTTTCTGGAAGTACTTTGGCTAATTGAATATAATTGTCGGTTAAAGTAAAGTCTAAACCATTTTCCTCGTGGGATCGACCCCAACCTACAAGTTGGGTTCTTTACTTGATAACGATCGCTTATACTTCTTTAGGGAGGTGTAATTTGAGCGTATCAAATTTTGTCAATCAATAATCCATATGTTCCTATCACCTTTGTGGGATCCATATGCACCAAGACTTCTGCCGCAAGTTATTTCTTACAACCTGGCTAGATCTTACAGTTGGAGCCAGTACCTGCTCCACGGTATGATGATCATATTCTAGTCACCGGCGAGTTAAATAGATGGTGCGTAGAGGGCCAATGGAAAAAATTTCGGGATGCCAAGATGATAAATGACAAACAGAAAATAGCCCGACTTATTGCAGAGGAGCACAGAGTCCGCACGGGGAGCTTGCACACTGTCCCGAACATCCACTGGCTGTTTAACTTTCACTAGTGTGACTGGATGGCTCGAGACCCAGGGACGTATAGCGAGGAGATTGTGCGAGAATTCTACGCCTCCTACTGCTGCCACTCTCCGAGGTTCAATAACCAAGCAGTCAAAGCCCCTAGCCCAAGATCCTCTCACTTCCACTATGGTCCGAGGTTGTCCGGTGGACATATCACCTGCCCCAATTAGCCATTTTCTCTATGGTCCTACCACGGGTCACTCTTGGTCTCTCAACACTTCAGAGTTTGATTACAAATGGGACATCGTACGGAGTGGCGCTTTCCAGAGGAACGCTGAGCAGCGAGAGGCTATTCTACTATGGTTGGCGAGATACATTGCTGCAGATGGCGAGCGTGCAGAATGGGTCGCTGCTCCACGGTT
>NW_006239049.1:1116807-1117044 GCF_000226075.1 Solanum tuberosum | reverse complement strand
ATTCGAGATGAGGCAAATGTGGCGGCACCTCGCAGAGAGCCTCAGGTTGAGGTACCTCCCTTAGGTGCTGAACTTGCAGACACAGTGGGGCAGGCATAAGGCGGTGACCCCAGTTTACCAGCTCACACCGATACTGTCCCAGCCTCCTCTTCTCAGGCAGCTAGTATGGCTCCTAGCTCTTCCCGGTCCACACCACAGTTAGGAGCTACTGTTGTCCCGTTGGCCAGAGTACAGAAG
>NW_006239049.1:1116298-1116575 GCF_000226075.1 Solanum tuberosum | reverse complement strand
GTTGATGCCATTCTTGCCGCCCCTTCAGTTGAGCCTCAGGTTGCACCTACTGCACTGGCTGATGATACAGTGCTAGATGCTTTCTTCAGTGGGACCGTCGAGGAGGGGCTTGCACCTACACATGCCAAAGGCAAGAGGCACCGCTCTTATCGCACTGAGGAGGAGAAAGCTCAAAAGAGACAGCGTAGGCAAGAGAAGGTGGCAAAAAGGGCTTCGCTTTTAGACGAAGAGTTGTGCCAGCAGAGGGTGCGTGAGAGAGTTGCAGGGGCATCGAGCT
>NW_006239049.1:1112056-1116048 GCF_000226075.1 Solanum tuberosum | reverse complement strand
TCTTTTACTATTTTTGTATGCATTGGGGACAATTGCATCTATTTTTTTTGGAGGTGGGGTAAATGTATTGTGAGTGATAGGGTGAAGTTTGAATAACCCAACTCATGAATCCTCTCTTGGGGTTTTCTTGCCTGTGTTATTTTCCCCCAAGAGACTGTTTAATTTTTGTTGAACCGGCATGTCTTAGGATCGTATGTGTAGAAGCATGATAAAGAAAGAAGCATGGTGACTTGTAAAAAATGATACTCGTCAGATTTTGGGATGTACGCTAGAATTTGTAGGCTACGATTAGTTGAATGTGTTGGCTCTTAGTATGACATAAAAATGAATCAACTCGATGGCATGACTTAAGCTGAAACTTGAACTGGGTAATCTGATAATTTGATAATGCAACTATGTGCCAAGAGTGTGTGAGAATCGTTGACTGTTCAAACAATTTTTGTGCAAAACTAGAACTTGCCCGGTTAGTCCTGCTAAGACAATTCAATCTAGAGGTTAGGAAGTGATCATAGGCCATTGTTCTAAAAAGTCCACAAATTGCTTAAAAGAAGGATCCAACCAAATGAAATAAATGCTCCCTTTGATCCAAAACCGTCAAGCCTAAAATTAAACCATTTCTTTCTAAACCCCGAACTCACCTTCCCATAATCTACTATGTTGGCCCCGGTCCCCTCCTTGGACATGTGCACTTCGACTTAGGCCAAAAGGCCTAAGTTGAGGGTGGCTGATGTAAAAGGTAACTTCAATCTTGGCCCTGACCCGACATCAGGTATTGTGCACCTCAACTAATGGAAAATCCATAAGTGGAGGGTGGCTATGAAAGAGGAAACTGAAAGAAATATGGGTATGAAAAGAGTGATGTGAAAAAAAAGAAAAAAAGAAAAGGAAAGGATGTGACTTGTTGAAAGCTAAAAGAAAAATAAAATAAAAGTAAAAAGAGCTACAAAGTCTAAAGTCACATTCGTGGTTGAAGAAAATTAAGGGAGCGAAGGTAAAGTGATAGTATGACAAAAATAGGGCAAAAAGAGGTTAAAAGCCTAGTGTAATGTCAAGGAAGGCAGAAAGTCACTAAGCAGTACCCAAATGTACCACACCTGACCCTGAGCCTACGTTACAAGCCAAGAAAGTCCTATGGTGATCCTAGAGTCTAGTTTGGAGAGTCTAAGCAATGAAAATAAGGGCAAGCTTATGGCATTAAGCACTAACTGTATTTGAAATTACTTCTGAGAGTGAGTGTTGAATAAATTCTTGTACCAAGAAGGACATTCATTTTTTTAAAAAGGGGATTTCGTTTGAAGTAAGGGCACTAGTTACATTGTCGGAAAGTTAGTACCATGGTGACAGTGAGAAGGTGTATGTTGTGTGTCATGGTTTGATCCGCATGAATTAGCTTGTCGAGTCTAAGAGAACGAAGTTGCACCCTAAAAGTGATGGGGGGGGTATAGAGCCATGTGATTGCTTGGGCTTGAAATGCTTGCTTCTATACAAATGTCGTTTAGAGTCGTAGTGCATCGCTTGAGGACAAACAACGAATTTAAGTTGAGGGTGTTGATATATAGTGAGTTTACGGTATTTCTAATACAGTTCACTTAGAAGTTGTGTGTGTCAAGGGCCTTTTTGTATTGGTTTTTATGTGTTTTTATCATATTTTGCAGGAAAGATGTTCAGGCGCAGAAGTATAGAGACAGCTGAAAGAAATGCAGAAAAACGGCATTCACGGAGGTGATCTACGGACCTTAGGTCCATTGACGGTCCATAGGTGATGACCGTAGATCAGCAGGCAAGGTATGGAAGTCAAATCAGGGAATTCTTACCAAGTGTGGAACCATGGTGGCTATTGACGGTCTGTAGATTGATCTACGGACCGTACTATTGATCCGTATATTGATACTGCGAGGATTCTAGTACCTGATTTTTGAAGATTCCAAGTGTGGAGCTACGGAGGGGGATTGACGGACCGTAGATCGATCTACGGTCCGTACTGTAAGTCCGTCGTTTGCTTCAGAGAAGCTGATTTTTGAAAGCTGAAATATTTTCTAAGTCCTGGCTGACGGAAGGGACCTACGGACCGTAGATCCATTGACAGTCCGTAAGTCAGTCTCGTGGAATGAAGACGCATGCCTGAACAAACTTTCCTTAATTTGTTTCCCTTTTAATTTAGGATTTGTTTTCTATAAATATTTCATGATAACCTCGTTTTTGGGGGTTAGACATTATTATTCTAGATTTACTTGGTGACTTTGGAGATTAATTTGCAACCCTAGCAACTATTGATTTCCTAAGTTCGTTTGGAAGATTTTGGCTTTGCAATCCAAATTGAATTTCTGGGTTTATTTTTCTCTTTACGCAAGTTCATGATTTGTTCATCTAACACTATGAATTGTGTTCTTGCTATTATGGGTAACTAAACTTCACAATTAGGGTTGTGGGATCCATGAGCGATTAACAAAGTATGAATAGTAAATAAGCAAATCTTGAATAGTGTTTTGCATGTATTGATAATTCTTTTGTTTAAAAATCCTTTTAATGAGTGCACGCGTTAGAACTCGCCTTGTTGCTACTTGCCGGACAAGGAGGTAATCAACAAGAAAAGAATTATTAACATAGATTTAGTGTGATACTATCTAATAGGCTAGTGTCGATTGGTGCGAAGTAATAACTAAGCCAAAACATCGATTATGATGTCTAATATGAGGTAAAGGTAAGTGTTAGTAAATTATACATACGTAGCCGGACCAAAGGTGCGGGGTGAAATTCTCTAGATGCCGGACCAAGGATTTAGAGATACCTAACTTATCACTTTGCATGTAATTCACTTGGAAAGGGTTGCTATTACTAGGATTACTGAGTTATGAGCTTGTGGTGAACACGTATACCCTAGTTAATTTTCTCATCTTGATAACAACCGAAATTGACTTTTGTTTACTGATTACTTACTGAATTCTTACAATTTGTTTCACAAAATCCCCCTTTTTATTACTTGTTTCTGGAAGTACTTTGGCTAATTGAATATAATTGTTGGTTAAAGTAAAGTCTAAATCATTTTCCTCGTGGGATCGACCCCAACCTACAAGTTGGGTTCTTTACTTGTTAAGGATCGCTTATACTTCTTTAGGGAGGTGTAATTTGAGCGTATCACCTTTCCCATTCATTCCCCACTTGTTCATGCATGTTCCTTAGTATTGTGCCTATGTTTTATAGTTGTTTCCAATACTCCATTGTACGCCTAAAGGTCAAGAACTCACCCATAGCATATGATCAAACACCTTGAATCCATAAGTCCAATTCAAGAAGAGTTAGTTTCCAAGTCAAGTGAAGTTAAGAGTAAAGCTTAGAAGTTAAGAAGCAAGTTATAGCAAGCCTTTAAAGCTTTTCAAGAGTTTTTATTGAACGTTTTAAATTCATTGTAAGGCTCAAGTTTCAAGTCAAGTAAAGAGTATTGAGTTTCAAGTTAAGCCAAGTGTGTACAGTTGAGTTCATTTCTTAAAAGTTATTAGGGAACTATGTATTCCCAAAGAAGTTTCTAAATGTTTTTACATTTGAGTAAGAAAGGAACTATGTTTCCAAAAGAGCCTGTGGGCTAGTTTTCAAGAAAAAGGAACATCGATTCCAAGTGAGCCTTTGGGCTAGATTTTGAGTAATTATCTCAAACTAAAGAAAGATGTCTTTAAAACACTTATGAGCTACAGTATATTTTTGGGAGTAGTCTTGAGCTCCGAGTGGGGTCACGAGTTCATATTAACTCAACTCTCCATAAGAACCATGTAGCCAACATGGGATTTAACGGGTCATACTTTTTCGATGATTCCATAAGTTAAGCTAGTGGATCCACTTAGTAAAGTTAGCTTCCTATATCACGGCAAGATATAGGATGGTCCTCGGGCAACGTGAGGTAAAACGGTGTATCACCACTCAGATTAATAGTGGTGGTTTGTCGGTTAGAGAAACTCCCACAGCAGTAAAAAGAGCTTGGTTCCTCGATAAGTTCTGCT
>NW_006239049.1:1084715-1111793 GCF_000226075.1 Solanum tuberosum | reverse complement strand
ACTCTGTTATTTTGTGTTCTTAGTTTTTGTTTCGTTAGGATGTTGCGGGGTCTGTTCCATATCCATCTCAGTATTTTAAAGGCTTCATAGACAGTCAGTCAGCTAGTGTTGAGTCTCTCATCTATGTAAATATTATATTTTGAGACACGAGTTGCCTTTTTGGCCAGATTTTATCAGTTAAGTTGTTTTATAACCTTGCATTGCATTGAGTTATTCTGTTGAGTTAGGTTTCCACTGAGTTAAGAAAGGCAGGCCAAGGGTTCGCTTGGGGACAACAATGGTCTCCGGGTGCCGGTCCCGCCCAGGGTGTAGGCTCGGGGCTTGACATAATGAAACAATGATATGAATGATTTCATAAACTATTCTCCTTTCATTTATCTAATCTAAAAAAAGTAAATCAACAAAGGATATAGATGATTTTATCTACTCTTATCCTTCAATTTATCGAATCTAAAAATATTACTCAGATAAAGATAGTGATTTCATAAACTCTTATTCTTTCATTTATCAACCCTTAAATGATAAATCAGATAAAAATATGGAAGAGTCTATAAACTATTATCCTTTTATTTTTTAACCTAAAAAGTAAATTCAGTTAAGGATATAGATATTTCCTTTGTGGTAATCCTTTATAATATATCATTCATATTATTTACTTTTTTGCCTTTGATTTACATATAATTAGTTTTCCTTTTATGTAAATGTAGTGACCAAATACTAGCTCTCAATGTAAAAATTGATTACTATTTTTGGTCTTGTGCACTAACATTCTAAAGTAGCACCCAAAAAGTTATAAAAGCCAATGTAGTGAGACAAGCAACTTTCACTCTCACTTTTCCTTCTTCATTCTGTTTGTCCAATATTTTCTAAGTTCATTCCGTAATGAGTTCTAGCAGCAATAAAATTGTTGGAAAATTTTGTAATAACTTAGCACAGTATAAGTCTACACCTAAAACATTTGAGGACAATGAGAGAAATGTAGATGCTGCCGATATGGGCCTTAACTTTGATAAAAGTGATGAATGGTTTGTTAGTGCTAGAAAGTTTGATAACAATGTTAAAAAAACCAATTCTGGGAAGATACCATGGATTTCTCAGAGTCCCATTTCAGGTTGGAAAACAAGAATAGTACTTGTGGTCATCCAATTGTTCCAAAATTGGAGTTGTGTAACAATGTTGGATCATCTAATCAATTTGATTTTCCCTAAGATGAAAGCGATGAAGATGATTTCTTTAGTGATGCTGAATTTAATGAGCACACTAATATAAAAGAAATGAATAATAAGGAGCGCAAAAAAAGTTTTTAGTTCAAGAAATTCTTTGAATGTCTTGATAAATTGACTATTCATATGATTGGTGATCCTATGAGACAATGGCATTGTCCTGCCTGCAAAGGTGGTCCAGGTGAAATTAGGTGGTTCACATGGTTGCACTCATTGATATCCCACACAAAAACAATAGGTGGGTCAAGGTTTAAATTACACAGAGAGCTTGCTCAACTTTTAGAGGAGGAACTACGTCTGAGGAGCAGTGTGTAACAGAAATACATGTGTATTTAAACTAGATCAAGGCCAAACATATTTAAGTTTGTTTTCGTGAATAGTCTATAAATAAATATTTTGACCTATAATTTAGTATTTCCATATGGTTATTTCTGTAATCCCTATAAAAAGGACAATTCATGTATTTGAAGTTTTTTTTGGTTAAATTGCATACTCTATTCATAATTATTGAATTTTTCATTATTAATTGTGCATTCAATATTTTAGTTCGATGTGTTCAGGGACACTCCATATAAATTATCTATCATCTCAATATCAAATTTTAATATTTATGATGTCACGACCCAAAAATGAACGTGGTGACACTTATTTGTTCCCACTAACACAAGTTAGCTTCAACCCAATGAAAATAAAAGAAATACTACAATATAGTAAAACAAGACCATGATAATGGCGGAAAACTTATTCATTCTAAACAATACCCCAAAACCTGCTTGTCACCTGTACAAGCCACTAAATACATAAGTGTGGAATTAAGAAATAAATACAAGTCTCAATCTTTGTTTCTCAAATAGAACAGAGTGAATGGGAAAAGAAAATAGAGGGCCCATATGATAACAAACATCTACCTCTTTAAGTCCTTGATAAGCCTCGATATTAATTAAAGGGGGAAAGAGATAACATGGGTTAGGGCTCAGAACCTACACAAGTGTAGAAGAAAGGGGTGAGTACCAACAACACGGTACTCTATAAGCAACCTACTAAATAAAGCACTGGCTAGAAAACGAACACCCCTGACTCTCCAACTGAATCTCCTCAAACTACAACATGCATAGAAATTCGCCCAACCTAGCAATTCTACAATACACAACTCACAAAACCAAATATTCACAGTTCAATCTTCAGAATTAAATCAAATAAGTCAATTAGTTCAGTCACATGCAACAAGCATATCAATCTAAAGTATCAAGCAAGTCATGCATAAGCCTCAAAGGCATCAAGTCATAATAATCAGTCTCTCGACGGAACCATTTTTCATTGGCTTTATATCACTATCCAGATCGATTTCTCATCAACTTTAATCAATTCACTAGCCGAAAATATTTCCAATCGGCTTTATATCACTAGACAAAACAATGTTCCATCGACTTTATAAATCATCACATGTCTCATCACGTTGTTCACAATCAATGCACACAAGCAATATCACACCATACAGAAGAGACAATAATTCATACAATTCAAGTTCATATTCATATATTCAAGCATATCATCAATCAATCAACAAGGGTTACAATAAGGCAAATCACATCATCATCTTCAAAACAAAGCCCTTTTCATTTCAACCCCTTTTATTCATATAGATGTAACAAGTGGATAATTTAACCCTTCCCCTCATCCCCATTACTCCCAACACACAAGCAACAAAGGAAGCATACAAATTTAACTAGCGTACAAGGTTTATGAAGCCACTTAGCTTAAATCAATCAACAATCAATCCAATAGTTGAGTCTTCCCCTTCTAAAGCACTTACAAATCCACATAATCTAAAATAATCAAGTATATTCAATCACCCATCGGAAACAACACTTTCCACATCAATTATGTAAATAAATGGGTCAAGCAACTCAAAACCCAATATCAAAATAAAGGTCTGAATTCGGAAAACAATACTCTAAAATTATGTTTATGGCTTGAAAAACTCATTAGTGAAAATTAGAGGTGTCAAAAATGAACCCAAACATAGGTAACCCGCCCAGAATTTTAAGGGTTCGGCTCAAGATAAATTGAATTGGGTTCAATCTCAACCCATTCAAGCTTCACCCATTTTACGAGAATCCTCAATTGAGCCCAATTCAATCTCCAATTTCAACCTGTTTTAAAACTTTTTATTAAGATATGTTCTTATATTGAAGGTATGAATTATTATCTACTGAACATATTTTAATTTTTATCTATTCATTTGTTACTTTTTAAAAATAATAATCTTGAGCTAAAATTCAAATTTTTATTATAAAAGTTAATTATCAATATGTTAAAATTATTGACATTAATCGGGTCAAATTGGGCAGGTCAAGACCCAACCCCCTTTTTAGCCCTTTGAGCCCAAAGTAAACTTGAGCGGGTCAAGATCCAACCCGATTTCTATTTCAACCCATTTCAATATCTCCAATTTCAACCCAACCAGCCCATTTTTCACCCTTAGTGAAAATCATTTCGAAAATGGGATCAAAACCATTTCAAAATCTCCAATTTAGCTAAGAACTTGGGTTCTTGAATAACCATGCCATTAACCGACCAAAATTCCACATTTTGATGATTATACTCATAATTTATCAATGGAAAATGAATGTTTAGGATCAAGAAAACTTACCACTAATCTAGCAAATAAAATCCTTTCATAATTTGCCACCAAACTTCCCCAAACGCTTGAAATTGAAAATATGGGTGTAAACCCTAAAATAGAAGGTATGGGTTCTCTTAAGTGGCTAGTTCTTGGAAAAGCGACATGGGGTTTTCTTAAGCGAACCTTGCCAAAAAGAAGAGGCCTACATGGGGCGTTTCGTTCCCTGTGAGCTGAGAGAGGCCAAGGTAAGAGAATTCCTTACTCTTAAGTAGGAATCCATGAGTGTGCATGAGTGTAGGCTCAATTTCACTCAACTATCCCTATATGCTCCGTTGATGGTTTATGATATGAGGAGCCAGATGAGCATGTTTCTATTTGGGTTGTCTCGTCTGTCAAGCAATGAGGGTAAGGCTGGGATGTTGATAGGGGACATAGACATAGCAAGGCTGATGATCCATGTGCAACAAATTGAGAAAGATAAGCTAAGAGATAGAGAAGATTTCCGAAATAAGAAGGTTAAGACAACATGAAATGAGTCCGGGCAGCAAAAGGGTAATACGAACCAGTCATCTGTAACGACCCTCAAAACAAAGTAGGATGAAGTAGAGCCTCACATGGGTTTTATGCATTAATAACCAGTTAAAATAATGAAGAATAGCCTTTTAAGTAAGTTTTAAAGAGTTTGGAAGTCAAACGTCAAGGGACGACCAAGACGTTCGGAAACTAGTCTTTTACGTGTAGGTGTGTTCTAGTATGTTGTTCATGTTTTTATGTGTTGTTTGGAGTCTAAAATGAGTGGAGGTGACCCTAGTGTCTTAATAAATGTTTTAAGGGTCAAAACGTTCGGATACGATGCCCCGGGGGCCACTCTAAGGGTACCCGAGGAGGACCCCAACCTTGGCTAAGCAATCTGCCAAGGCAGTTGAAGTTGTGCTTGGAGGGAGCATGTCCGCGTCGCGGACTAGCTCCACCAAGGGCCAAATGTTTGGTTCACGTCGCGGACTATACTGTCTTGGATTTAATTTATGAAAAACTTGTGGGAATACCTCCGCGTCGCGAACTTGTTTTCCGACGAAATCTGCGAAAATAAAACTCAAGTTAGACTTGTCTAAAAAGGTCCAACTAAGTGAGGGGTAATTTGGGTACTGGGTTATTATAATTTTAAGTGTTTTTAAGTATTTTAAAGGTATTAAAACATTTAAGAGGTGTTTTTGAATTCATTCTTCCAAAATCAAAACCCTTTGTTCTTTCTCTCTCTAAAGTTCTCTTGAGTTCAAGGAAGAAGAAGGTGGAGAGCTAGGGTTTCAATTGAGGGTTCCCTTCCACCAAATTTCGTTGAGATTTCATCAATTGAGGTATGATGACTCTTCATCTAGGACTCATCTTAATCCTAGAGTCAATTTCAAAGGATTTTCCAATGTTTTCAAAAAGTGACTAAAAGCTTGTTTTTGAATTCTATCAAGGGTTCTTGTATGAAAATGATTTGAAACGTTTGGGTATGGATTAATTGATGTGTTTGTGGTTTTTGAATGAAATACTCCATGAACCCTTGTCTTTTACAAAACCCTAAAATTTGCTATGAAGTGCGTCTTTTTCTATAAATTCAAAGTTGATGGAATTATGTGTAAAGTGAATGGTATTGATATCTCTTGTGTTGTTTAATGTTTATTTATGATTAATTGTTGATAATGGATGAATTATGGGTGGTAAGCCTTATGGGTGAAGTATTGGTGATTTTGGCTATGGCTTTGGATTATGGTAAGAAGGCTTGAACTCTCTTTATTGAATTGATTGTTGTTGGTAGGTTGGATCCAGAAGTGTTATATCTTATTCTTGTGTTGTATTATTGTGAATTGTAGCCATGAAGGCATTGGTGAAGTGGTTGTATAATGTGGGAATATTGCATTGTTGTGAATTGAGGCCACGAAGGACATTATATGAGTGTTATTACATTGTTGTATTATTATACACATATGAGGCTATATGTAAAGTCCTATATGAAGCTATATGTAAAGTTTGTGTGAAGCTATAATGTGAAGATGTTCTAATGGTATTAATGTGATACTGTATAATGTGGTGTTATGCTAATGTGAAAGCATGTTTCTCTTGAAATGGTGATATGTGGTGATGATGGACTATGATGAAGATAAGATGATGTTGTAGCTCATATGCTAGACTTGAGTATCTTGTCTTGTGTCATGAAAGCTTGATTATGTATATGAGTATATGAATGTTTGGTTGGGCTATGACTTAGTAATGGAGCTCTTCCTATAAATGCTAAAAGAGGAATTCTAGGCCAAGACTTGAATTGGCAAGACTTAAGCATAGTGCCTTTTCATGAGTCTAGCTTTCCTAAGTAAATGTATAACCTTGAATGATGGGCCTTAGGGTGATGTTCCCTTCTTGAGTGAAATGCTTAGAGATGGATGGAGCCGGAACGGAATGAGAATCCTTATCTAAGAAAGTCAAATGAACTATCCTTATGAACCTAGATTGGCTATGACTAAGAAATGGGGCCTTTCTTGGGAAGAGGTACTATGAGTCGGTTGAACTAGAAAAGGAACCCTCTCTAGTACATATGTGATTGAATACTCTATGGAAACCAAGGCTAAGCACCGAGTGGATGTGGTTAGGATGGTGGCCTAGTTGGGCATGAGATTAGGCACAATGAACATCCTTGGACATCTCTTAAACCATGTGCCAACATGGGTTGCTTTTAGTTCTACCCTTGGCAAGTAGAACAACCTCCACGGAGTAGGATAGACTCCGGATTCCATACCTTGCTAGAACGGTCTATGTCGGTTAAGGCCTATTTCCATCATATGGGATATGCACTCTAATATTGGATAGGTTCTACAACGTGTAGGTAGTAGTATGAGATGCTATCTACACATGGCACGAGTAGGCTTAGAAGATACTAAAGTGAGTTCCCTAAGCCTTAGGGCTATTATGTGGTTGTCCCCTATATGCTTGTGTGTCTCCTAAATGGTTTTATAAAGAATGTTGACTCAGTATGTTATAATGTAATGATAAAACCCTTGTCTATGGTAACTCTTAGGAACACTTAGGTGTATATGAAGAGGTTTTATGGGCGGTCACTTCATTATTCACTTAAGTGTGGCTTAGGGTGACTTGAGATAGAGGCTTAAATGGTAATGAAGGACTTACTTTGCTATCTTTTTTAAGTATTGAGTTGTAAATGATGTGAATATGGTCTTATTTGTGAATGGTGACTTGAAATGTGGGTTTATGCTTGTGGTTGTAAAGGTTTGTTAAAGGTCTTAAAAGCATACATTCCTTGTAAATGTCCGTTGTGCATGTTTTCTTGCATGGTCGTCATACTTAGTACTTATTGTACTAATTCCATATTTCTCTATTGTTACAAGTGTAGGTGGTGGAAAGTGAAGAGATTTTTTGAGGAAGCTTGGGATATTGACTATTTCTCAAGAAGTTTGGTATGTCCTCATATATTCGAGGACATAGTTGAACCCTTTCTAGTATTTCCACTTAGAAATTGTATAAGACTTATATTTTGTTGTAAAGGGTCGTGCCCCTAAGATGTTCTATTCGTGTCTAAGATGGTACATGAGACTTAGAAATTCTACTTCGTTACATTTGAAAGATTTTATGAGTATTATGAATTTGTTTTAAAAAGTGTTTAAATTCCTTACGGTTTTTATCACCGAATGCGATGAATGAATGCTAAGAGGCTTGTATTAGACCTCCGAGAGGTCGAGTACGCATGTTACGACTTGGGGGTGCTCTCGGGTCGTTACAAACTTGGTAGCAGGGCATAATGTTTTGGAAATTGTCCCTTAGGATTCAAAGTCTCATATGCCACGTTTAGTAGAGTCTTGTTCATCGGTGTGAGTCGCGACTCATCTATGAGCGAGAGGCTATAGGACGGTAGAAGTTTCACTTCTTTCATTAATCTTTACGTCGTGCCTTAGAGTTTTTGTCTATGAGTATCTTTCCTAATCCGTCTCTTGTGTTTATAGGCTATGAATACGAGGGCTAATCCTTGGAGAGCAGAAGAGGAGAATGTGGATGGGGGAGTTCCTCCCCAACGTCTTCAAGGTGACCAAGTCCCCATAGGCAATCAAGATAATGAGGTTCCAGTGGTTCCCCCGGCCATGACTAATGAAGAGATTAGGGCGGCTTTTCTAACTCTAGCTCACGCCATGACGGCTCAAGCAAATAGAGATGTGGGGCCTAGGGTGAATGCTAATGAGAGTACGGCTGCCTCAAGGTTGAGAGACTTCGTGAGGATGAATCCTCCTATCTTTTTGGGCTCTAGAATTGGAGAAGATCCCCAAAGATTCTTGGATGCTCGGGTCGTTACAAACTTGGTATGAGAGCATAAGGTTATGAAAATGGTCTTAGGATTCAATGTCTAATGAGCCACGTCTAGTAGAGTCTTGTTCATCGGTGTGAGTCGCGACACATCTATGAGCGAGAGGATATAGGACGATAGAAGTTTCACTTTCTTCATTACTCTTGTGTCGTGCCGTAGAGCTTAACTCCCTATGATCTCTCTCTATTATTTTCCCTTGTCCGTTGGTCTTCTAGATGTGATTACTTGGAAGGGGTGATGTTTCAAGGATCGAGGGAAGAAAAGGTGAGTTTTAATTCTTATTAGGATGTGGTGACTATATGATTATATATGAAGGTAGATTTGGAAATCGTATTGTGATTCCAATCATAACTATGTGTGACTTTTGTGTAATGCTTGCTTATGACTTTTATGATGCCATGTGTGTATGTTGTGACTAGGAGAAGGTAGTCCCTCCTTGGACATAACTAAACATGGTAATATCATGTATGTTCTTGATACTATGATGATGAAATGATAAGACTAGTAGATGATCTATAATCCTCATGTCAGGGGGCAACTAGTATGAATTGCTTAATTGCCTCATGAGTGGAAATGTTGATCATGTCTATGTGTGCACTTGAAAGACATTGCATAATGGACCCTATGATGATATAAAAGGGGTAAATATCATGTCATACTTAGGAGAAGGTAGTTCCTCCTATGAACATGAGAAAGGCCTATGTAGTTAATGCATTATGAGTCGGTGAATAAAGTTTCAACTTGCCTGTGTTGCATGAGTTGATTTGAAGTGCATGCTTAAATGATTTCTTATGATAAAGTTGCACAACGTGCTTTAATGAGATAGTTCCATGTTGTGTTTCTTTGGTGTTTGAAATGAGAATGATGATTCTGACATGATTTCCTTGTCTGTGCATATTTTTGTGAAAATTCATGGTTAAGTTGTATTTTGAGTTTTCACAAAACCTTGTTTCTCATGGTTGAAATTGCACCCATAGATATTGTGTGATGTTGACTTCATGAGAGTTGTAATGAGCATGCTTGATGTTGTCTTGTTAAAGAAATGTCTTGTTGATTGCTTAATAGATATATTGATGCTCATTGATTATGGAGAAGGTAGTTCCTCCTATACTTATGAGAAGTAAAGAGTTTTAAGCATAGTGATGCTTTGGAGAAGGAAGTTCCTCCAATGAAATGGGAAATAATAAAGTTGATGCATAAGGAGTTGGTAGATGTGTTGCTACTTTCTTGTATTGCACAAACTTGTTTTGAGCCTTTTATGTGGAGTTGATGTTCCTCCTTGATGTGTGCTCTTATGTTGATGTTGTATGTAGTGTATTGTGAGTTGCTAGTTGGGTCATTGAGTTCTCAGAAGTGTTTTAAGTGTCATTTGAAGACGAATGTTCCTAAGTGGGGGATATTGTAACGACCATCAAAATAAAGTAGGATGAAGTAGAGCCTCACATGGGTTTTATGCATTAATAACCTTTTAAAATAATGAAGAATAGCCTTTTAAGTCAGTTTTAAAGGGTTTGGAAGTCAAACGTCAAGGGACGACCAAGACGTTCGGAATGGATGTGTTCTAGTTTGTTGTTCATGTTTTTATATGTTCTTTGGAGTCTAAAATCAGTGGATGTGACCCTAGTGTCTTAATAAATGTTTTTAAGGTCAAAAGGTTCAGATACAACTCCCCGGGGGCCACCCTAAGGGTCCTCGAGGAGGACCCAAACCTTGGCCAAGCAAGCTGCATAGGCAGTTTGAAGTTGTGCTTGGAGCGACCATGTCCGCGTCGCATACTAGCTCCACCAAGGGCCAAATGATTGGTCCGCGTCGCAAACTCAACTCTCTCAGATTTAATTTATGAAAAACTTGTGGGAACACCTCAGCGTCGCGAACTAGTATCCCGACAAAATCTGTAAAATAAAACTCAAGTTTGACTTGTTTAAAAGGTCCAACTAAGTGAGGGGTAGTTTGGATACTTTGGGGAATTATTACAAACGGTTATTCTACCTATTTTAGGGTATTTTAAGTTGGTTAAAACACCAAACCTAAAATTAGACCCCATTCTTGAAATTGACCCTTCCCTCTCAAAATAGATTCTCTCAAAAAACCCCATTGAAGACCTTGATCAATCTCAAGCTAGAAGATGGGTTTTCAACTGATTTCTTCTTCAATTTCATGGGTCTTCAATAATTAAGGTACGGTGACTCTTTATCCTTGAATAACCTCTCATTCAAGGAGTTCTATCAAAGATTTTCAAAAGTGATTCAAAGACCAAAATTCCCAATTTTCAATCTAAACATGGGATCATTATCAAACAATTTTCTAAGTCATTATATTGATGAATTAATGTGGAATTAATGTTTTTAAGACAATTTTCATAGGAATTCTTGAAGAACCCATGATCCCCAAATTCTCAAAAATGGGCCTATGATGTGGGTCTTTGTAAATATGATCTCTATTGATGAAATTATGTTTAGATTAGATTGTATTGATGTTTCCTATGATTATCTATACCTATTCATGTTGAATTGTGGGTATATTGATGAGTTAAGGATTATGGCCTAGTGGGGAAAGTTATGGGTTGATCCCTTTGTTTATAGAATTGTACTTAGATTATGTTTATGTTTTTGTAATTACATTGTTGATTCCTATTGCTACCTATGTCAATTGATTATGAATTGTTGAGGATTGATCCATGGTGATCATGGCTTGGGAGAATTGGTAAGTTGACCTAACTTATAGTCTATATTATGAGAATTGATGTTGTGTGGTTTGATCCACTTATGGTGGAGGTGTTCACTTCTTGTCTATCTATGCATGTTGAGATCATGGCCTTGAAGTCAATAGATGTCAAGTGAAGTGATGATTATGATGCATATATTTATGAAGTTATGTTATGAAGGTTATGTATGAAATCCTCAATGCTAGCATGATGTTTAAAGTATGTTGATGATGAGGAGTATAATGTGAATGATAATGTTAGGGATAAGTTGTGGTCTACACGATTGATTATGTTAAGTACTATTATGGAATGACCCCTACCTATATGACCCCTATATGAATGTTTGAACATATACATGTTAGGAGTTCCTATTCAGTGTTGAATGTGTGCTTCTCTCTTATAAGGAATTGTGGGTGTGTGGTCTAGAATCCCTAAGGTCTTTATATGTGAATTGCTCATGAATTGGGGACATTGTGAATGTGTTGTGATCCATTTAAGGGAAGAACACTCAATATCAATGTTGTTGCTATTATGTCACTATGAGGACTAATATGCGCACACACACTCTACATGTATAGCTATGAATATGATGTGTTATGGTGTCTATTGAAAGGTTAACTCTTATATGCACCCTTACATCTTATTATGCATGCAAAGTGTATGATTAGCAAAGTATGAATATGTGTTATACGAAGGTGTTTATCTGAAAGGCTTTCTCACATATGTACACACACACATGAATGAATGAATAAGGTTTATGATAATCTAGTGAAAGTGAGTCTATTGAAAGGTTTCCTCAATTATACTCTAAACTAGACTATGTTATGAATATGATATGATTGTGTGAAAGGCCATTCTCACATAATGTAGGTTCGATGATGAAAGTTCATTATCATCTTAGAAACCTTTGAGCTATATGATATGAGGGATTAAGTATATGAGGGATTAAGTCCCTAAAGCCTATTTTATGAACTAATGTTAAATAAAGGCTTAAAGATGCTTAAAAAGGGAGTTGGACCTTAGCACCGAGTGAACATGAAAAATGAGAGTGGGGGGTTCACGTTTAGCAAGTCCAGCTTCCCACAACAGAACCTTCACGTTTAGCAACTACGGGTTCCCAACATACATGTTGTGTCATGAGATGGAAACCTCCACGCTTAATATGTCAAGGTTTTCTTGTAGCAATATCCTTGTTCCATAACTACGTGCCCCCGTAGGTATTAACTTAGTGGATCCACTAGATATCTATTATGTATGTAGGTCCTACTTTGGCAAGTAGTACCCTCTCTTATCGATGTGGTAGTAGAACACCGGATTCCATGTAGCTCACATGGTCTACGTCGGTTATGGCAATGTCTCCCAAAAGTTAAGAAATGAACTAAGATAAGAATATGAAATCTAATAATGATTTCTTGAAGAATTACTTCGTGTAGGTAGGACTATGGACTCTACTTATGCATTGCATAGGTGAACTCTAGGGGAGGTTATGACTAGGCTCTTTATGTAATGAAGACTACGGTCTATGTATGTTAATATGAAAGCATGTTAAGGTTGACTTTACTTATGTCAAAACATGAAGTATGATTATGCATGTGAATTACACTGATGACTTCTTAATGGGTTTGCTTAGTATATGTGGGGGTATGGGACTCCTTGTGTACATTGCACAAGTTATCTTGTGAAGGGGTTGTGAGGGTGATTTACCTATGATGTGAACTAAATGGATTATGGCTAACGATGTAGTAAAGGAATGAGTTCTTATATGATGTTAGGAAGTATGTTGGTCTGTTGACTAATGTTAAATGAAAATGTTAGGACTTGTTGAATATGATGTGCCTAGTCTATGGTGGCTTCCTAGGAACACTTGGTGTGAGTAGTATTATGGATGCTACTTGCACATTGCACTAGTGTGACTTGGGGGGTTGTCTTAGGTGATGATTTCTATGTGAAGACTATGCCTTATGGTGTGCTTATGAATCTATGAATATATGTGGTTAGATTGATGAAGGCTATATGTAAGTTCACCCTTGGTAACCTTAAGGTCATACATTGCACCAAGTATTCCCTAAGAGTTGCTTGAGGAAAGGAGTTAAGATAAAGAGGAAGGTAATGTATTGTATGTATTGAATGTGCCTAAAATGTTATAAGTGGCTCTATGTGCTATTATGAATGGTTTCCATCTGTATGATAGTGCATGTGGTTTATATGGTGCCTATTGTACTAAATGTTCATGAAGTTTCTCTAGAAAGGCATGATGCATAGTTTCCAACTAAATGTCCTCTTAAAAGCATGTTTTGCATGATTATCATACTTAGTGCATTCTTGTACTAACACCATTCTTCTTCATCTTTTTACACCAAGTGTAGGTGATGGTGGCTAAAGGGCCTTTCCTAGAAGTGATGAGCTTGGCTTACTATTCCCAAGTTCGGGTATGTCCCTAAAGATTCAAGGACCTTTATGTAAAAGAGTTTCCTTAAGTTCTATATACTTAATAGTAGTTTCCTTTGTATTGTAAGAGTTGTGTCCCTCTTGTCTGGTAGTCATGTTTTAATATGTCTACCTTGAGACGTAGTACTCCAATTATTGTATTAAAGGTTTAAGGAGGTGACTTTTATGTCTTGAGTTATGTTATGAATGAGTTTTAAATTTTCCGCTCTTTTTCTATGATAAATGCTATGACGAATGCTAAGGGCTTGTATAAGACCTCCGAGAGGTCGAATACGCCGGTAATGACTAAGGGGTGCCTCGGGTCGATACAAACTTGGTATCAGAGCATAAGGTTATCAAAATGGTCTTAGGATTCAATGTCTCATGAGCCACGTCAAGTAGAGTCTTGTTCATCGGTGTGAGTCGTGACACATCTATGAGCGAGAGGCTATAGGACGATAGAAGTTTCACTTTCTTCATTACTCTTGTGTCTTGTCGTTGAGCCTAACTCCCTATGATCTCTCTGTTAATTTCCCTTGTCCGGTGGTCTTCCATATGTGATTACTTGGAAGGGGTTATGTTTCAAGGATCGAGGGATGAGAAGGTGAGGTTTAATGCTTATTAGGATGTGGTGACTATATGAGTATATATAAAGGTAGATTTGCAAATCATATTTTGATGCCAATCATGGCTATGTGTGACCTTTGTCTAATGCTTGCTTATGAGTTTTATGATGCCATGTGTGTATGTTGTGACTAGGAGAAGGTAGTCCGTCCTTGAACATAACTAAACATGGTAATGCCATGTATGTTCTTGATAGTATGATGATAAAATGATAAGACTAGTAGATGATATATATTCCTCATGTCAGGGTGCGACTAGTATGAATTGCTTAATTGCCTCATTAATGGAAATGTTGATCTTGTCTATGTGTGCACTTGAAAGCCATTGCATAATGGACCCTATGATGATATAAAAGGGATAAATATCATGTCATACTTAGGAGAAGGTAGTTCCTCCTATGAACATGAGAAAGGCCTATGTGGTTGATGCATTATGAGTCGGTGAATAAAGTTTCAACTTACCTGTGTTGCATGAGTTGATTTGAAGTGCATGCTTCAATGATTTCTTATGAAAAAGTTGCACAACGTGCTTCAACTAGATAATTGCATGTTGTGTTTATTTGGTGTTTGAATTGAGAATTATGATTATGACATGATTTCCTTGTATGTGCATATTTTTGTGAAAATTCATGCTTAAGTTGTATTTTGAGTTTCAAGAAACCTTGTTTCTCATGGTTGAAATTGCACCCATAGATGTTGTGTGATGTTGATTTCATGAGAGTTGTAATGAGCATGCTTGATGTTGTCTTGTTAAAGAAATGTCTTGTTGATTGATTAATATATATGTTGATGCTCATTGAATATGGAGAAGGTAGTTCCTCCTATACTTATGAGAAGTAAAGAGTTTTAAGCATAGTGATGATTTGGTAAAGGAAGTTCCTCCAATGAAATGGGAAATAATAAAGTTGATGCATAAGGAATTGGTAGATGTGTTGCTACTTTCTTGTATTGCACAAAGTTGTTTTGAGCCTTTTATGTGGAGTTGATGTTCCTCCTTGATGTGTGCTCTTATGTTGATGTTGTATCTTATGTATTGTGAGTTGCTAGTTGGGTCATTGAGTCCTCAGAAGTGTTTTAAGTGTCATTTGTAGAAGAATGTTCCTAAGTGGAGATATTGTAACGACCCTCAAAATAAAGTAGGATGAAGTAGAGCCTCACATGGGTTTTATGCATTAATAACCTCTTAAAATAATGAAGAATAGCCGTTAAAGTCAATTTTAAAGGGTTTGGAAATCAAACGTCAAGGAACGACCAAGACGTTCGGAATTGATGTGTTCTAGTATGTTGTTCATGTTTTTATGTGTTGTTTGGAGTCTAAAATCAGTGGATGTGGCCCTAGTGGCTTAATAAATATTTGAAGGGTCAAAACGTTTAGATACGACTCCTCGGGTGCCACCCTAAGGGTCCCCGAGGAGGACCCCAACCTTGGTCAAGCAAGCTGCCAAGGCATCTTGAAGTTGTGCTTGGAGGGACCATGTCCTCGTCGCGGAATAGCACCACCAAGGGCCAAATGTTTGGTCTGCATCGCGTACATGTCGCGGACTCTACTGTCTCGGATTTAATTTATGAAAAACTTGTGGGAACACCTCCGCGTTCGCGAACTTGTTTCACGACGAAATCTGCGAAAATAAAACTCAGGTTTGACTTGTTTAAAAGGTCCAACTAAGTGAGGGGTAGTTTAGGTACTTTGGGGGAATTATTATAAATGGTTATTCTAACTATTTTAGGGGTATTTTTAAAGTTGGGTTAAAACCCCAAAACCTAAAATTAGACCCCATTCTTCAAATTGACCATTCTTTCTCAAAATAGATTCTCTCAAAAAACTCCATTGAAGACCTTGATCGAGCTCAAGCTAGAAGATGCGTTTTCAACTGATTTCTTCTTCAATTTCATGGGTCTTCAATAATTAAGCTATGGTGGCTGTTTATCCTTGAATAACCTCTCATTCAAGGACTTCTATCAAAGATTTTCAAAAGTGATTCAAAGACCAATATTTTCAATTTTCAATCTAAACATGGGTTCCTTATCAAACGATTTCTAAGTCATTATATTGATGAATTAATGTGGAATTAATGTTTTTAAGACAATTTTCAAAGGAATTCTTGAAGAACCCATGATCCCCAAATTCTCAAAAGTGGGCCTATGATGTGGGTCTTTGTGAATATGATCTCTATTGATGAAATTATGTTTATATTACATTGTATTGATGTTTCTTATGATTACCTATACATATTCATGTTGAATTGTTGGTATATTGATGAGTTAAGAATTATGGCCTTATGGGCAAAGTTACGGGTTGATCCCTTTGTTTATAGAATTGTACTTAGATTATGTTTATGTTATTGAATTAAATTGTTGATTCCTATTGCTATCTATGTCAATTGATTATGAATTGTTGAGGATTGATCCTTTGAGTATTTATCGATGGTGATCATGGCTTCGAGAATTGGTAAGTTGACCTAACTTCTAGTCTATAGTATGAGAATTGATGTTGTGTGGTTTGATCCACTTATGGTGGAGGTGTTCACTTCTTGTCTATCTATGCATGTTGAGATCATGGCCTTGAAGGCAATAGATGTGAAGTGAATTGATGATTATGATACATATATTTATGAAGTTATGTTATGAAGGTTATGTATGAAATCCTCAATGCTAGCATCATGTTTAAAGTATGTTGATGATGAAGAGTATAATGTGAATGATAATATTAGGGATAAGGTGTGGTCTATATGATTGATTATGTTAAGTACTATTATAGAATGACCCCTACCTATATGACCCCTATATGAATGTGTGATCATATACATGTTAAGAGTACCTATTCAATGTTGAATGTGTCCTTGTATCTAATGATGAAGTGTGGGTGTGTGGTCTAGAATCTCTAAGGGCTTTCTATGTGAATTGCTCATGAATTGGGGACATTGTGAATGTGTTGTGATCCATTTAAGGAAAGAACACTCAATATCAATGTTGTTGCTATTATGTCACTATAAGGACCAATATGTGCACACACACTCTACATGTATAGCTATGAATATGATGTGTTATGGTGTCTATTGAAAGGTTAACTCTTATATGCAACCTTACATCTTATTATGCATGCAAAGTGTATGATTAGCAAAGTATGAATATGTGTTGTATGAAGATGTTTATGTGAAAGGCTTTCTCACATATGTACACACACACATGAATGAATAAATAGGGCTTATGATAATCTAGTGAAAGTGAGTCTCTTTAAAGGTTTCCTCAATTGTACTCTAAACTAGACTATGTTAGGAATATGGTATGATTATGTGAAAGGTCATTCTCACATAATGTAGGTTCTATGATGAAAGGTCATTCTCACATAATGTAGGTTCTATGATGAAAGGTCATTCTCACATAATGTAGGTTCTATGATGAAAGGTCATTCTCACATAATGTAGGTTCTATGATGAAAGGTCATTCTCACATAATGTAGGTTCTATGATGAAAGGTCATTCTCACATAATGTAGGTTCTATGATGAAAGGTCATTCTCACATAATGTAGGTTCTATGATGAAAGGTCATTCTCACATAATGTAGGTTCTATGATGAAAGGTCATTCTCACATAATGTAGGTTCTATGATGAAAGGTCATTCTCACATAATGTAGGTTCTATGATGAATCTCCTTGGTTTATAACTGCGTACCCCCGTAGGTATTAGCTTAGTGGATCCACTAGATAGCTATTATGTATGTAGGTCCTACTTTGGCAAGTAGTACCCTCTCTTTTCGATGTGGGAGTAAAACACCAGATTCCATGTAGCTCACATGGTCTATGTCTGTTATGGAAATGTCTCCCGAAATTTAAGAAATGAACTAAGATAAGAATATGAACTCTAATCATGATATCTTGAAGAGTTACTTAGTGTAGGTAGGACTATGGACCCTACTTATGCGTTGCACAAGTGGACTCTAGGGGAGGTTATGATTAGGCTCTTTATGTAATGAAGACTACGGTCTATGTTTGTTAATATGAAAGCATGTTAAGGTTGACTTTACTTATGTCAAAACATGAAGTATGATTATGCATGTGAATTACACTTATGACTTCTTAATGGGTTTGCTTATTATATGTGGGGGTATGGGACTCCATGTGTACATTGCACAAGTGTGCTTGTGAAGGGGTTGTGCGGGTGGTTTACCTATGATGTGAACTAAATGGGTTATGACTAACGATGTAGTAAAGGAATGAGTCCTTATATAATGTTATGAAGTATGTTCGTCTTATGACTAATGTTAAATGAAGATGTTATGACTTGTTGAATATGATGTGCCTAGTCTATGGTGGCTTCCTAGGAACACTTGGTGTGAGTAGTATTATGGGATGCTACTTGGACATTGCACTAGTGTGACTTGGGTGTTGTCTCAGGTGATGGTTTCTATGTGAAGACTATGTCTTATGGTGTACTTATGACTCTATGAATAGATGTGGTTGGATTGATGAAGGCTATATGTAAGTTCACCTTTGGTAACCTTAAGGCAATACATTGCACCAAGTATTCCCTAAGGGTTGCTTGAGGAAAGGAGGTAAGATAAAGAGGAAGGTATTGTATTGTATGTATTGAATGTGCCTAAAATGTTATAAGTGGCTCTAGGTGCTATTATGAATGGTTTCCGTGTGTATGATGATGTATGTGGTTTATATTGTTCCTATTGTACTAAATGTTCTTGAAGTTTCTCTAAAAAGGCACGATGCATGGTTTCCAACTAAATGTCCCTTTTAAGAAGATGGGTTTTCAACTGATTTCTTCTTCAATTTCATGGGTCTTCAATAATTAAGCTATGGTGGCTGTTTATCCTTGAATAACCTCTCATTCAAGGACTTCTATCAAAGATTTTCAAAAGTGATTCAAAGACCAATATTTTCAATTTTTCAATCTAAACATGGGTTCCTTATCAAACGATTTTCTAAGTCATTATATTGATGAATTAATGTGGAATTAATGTTTTTAAGACAATTTTCAAAGGAATTCTTGAAGAACCCATGATCCCCAAATTCTCAAAAATGGGCCTATGATGTGGGTTTTTGTGAATATGATCTCTATTGATGAAATTATGTTTAGATTACATTGTATTGATGTTTCCTATGATTACCTATACCTATTCATGTTGAATTGTTGGTATATTGATGAGTTAAGGATTATGGCCTTGTGGGCAAAGTTATGGGTCGATCCCTATGTTTATAGAATTGTACTTAGATAATGTTTATGTTATTGAACTACATTTTTGATTCCTATTGCTACCTATGCCAATTAATTATGAATTGATGAGGATTGATCCATGGTGATCATGGCTTGGAGAATTTGGGTAAGTTGACCCTAACTTCTAGTCTATAGTATGAGAATTGATGTTGTGTGGTTTGATTCACTTATGGTGGAGGTGTTCACTTCTGTCTATCTATGCATGTTGAGATCATGGCCTTGAAGGCAATAGATGTGAAGTGAACTGATGATTATGATGCATATATTTATGAAGTTATGTTATGAAGGTTATGTATGAAATCCTCAATGATAGCATGATGTTTAAAGTATGTTGATGATGAGGAGTATAATGTGAATGATAATGTTAGGGATAAGGTGTGGTCTACATGATTGGTTAAGTTAAGTCCTATTATGGAATGACCCCTACCTACATGAACTGTATATGAATGTGTGATCATATACATGTTAGGAGTTCCTATTCAATGTTGAATGTGTCCTTGTCTCCTATGATGAAGTGTGGGTTTGTGGTCTAGAATCCCTAAGAGCTTTATATGTGAATTGCTCATGATTGGGGACATTGTGAATGTGTTGTGATCCATTTAAGGGAATAACACTCAATATCAATGTTGTTGCTATTATGTCACTATGAGGACTAATATGCGCACACACACTCTACATGTATAGCTATGAATATGATGTGTTATGGTGTCTATTGAAAGGTTAACTCTTATAGGCACCCTTACATCTTATTATGCATGCAAAGTGTATGATTAGCAAAGTATGAATATGTGTTGTAGGAAGGTGTTTATGTGAAAGGCTTTCTCTCATATGTACACACACATGAATGAATGAATAAGGTTTATGATAATCTAGTGAAAGTGAGTCTCTTGAAAGGTTTTCTCAATTGTACTCTAAACGAGACTAAGTTATGAATATGATATGATTCTGTGAAAGGTCATTCTCACATAATGTAGGTTCTATGATGATAGTTCATTCTCATCTTAGAAACCTTTAAGCTATATGATACGAGGGATTAAGTCCCTAAACCCTATTTTATGAACTAATGTTAAATAAAGGCTTAAAGATGCTTAAAAAGTAAGTTAGAGCTTAGTACCGAGTGAACATGAAAAATGAAAGTGTGGGGTTAACGTTTAGCACGTCCAGCTTCCCACAAGAGAACCTTCACGTTTAGCAAGTCCGGGTTCCCATCATACATGTTGTGTCATGAGAAGGAAACCTCCACGCTTAGTATGTCAAGGTTTTCTTGTGGCAATATCCTTGTTCCATAACTACGTGCCCCCGTAGGTATTAGCTTAGTGGATCCACTAGATAGCTATTGTGTATGTAGGTCCTACTTTGGCAAGTAGTACCCTCTCTTTTCGATGTGGTAGTAGAACACCAGATTCCATGTAGCTCACATGGTCTATGTCGGTTATGGCAATGTCTCCCGAAAGTTAAGAAATGAACTAAGATAAGAATATGAACTCTAATAATGATTTCTTGAAGAGTTATTTAGTGTAGGTAGGACTATGGACTCTACTTATGCATTGCACAAGTGAACTCTAGGGGAGGTTATGACTAGGATCTTTATGTAATGAAGACTACGGTCTATCTATCTTAATATGAAAGCATGTTAAGGTTGACTTTACTTATGTCAAAACATGAAGTATGATTATGCATGTGAATTACACTGATGACTTCTTAATGGGTTTTGCTTAGTATATGTGGGGGTATGGGACTCCATGTGTACATTGCACAAGTGATCTTGTGAAGGGGTTGTGAGGGTGGTTTACCTATGATGTGAACTAAATGGGTTATGACTAACGATGTAGTACAGGAATGAGTGCTTATATGATGTTATGAAGTATGTTGGTCTTATGACTAATGTTAAATAAAGATGTTAGGACTTGTTGAATATGATGTGCCTAGTCTATGGTGGCTTCCTAGGAACACTTGGTGTGAGTAGTAACATGGGATGCTCCTTGCACATTGCACTAGTGTGACTTGGGGGTTGTCTTAGGTGATGGTTTTTATGTGAAGACTATGTCTTATGGTGTGCTTATGACTCTATGAATATATGTGGTTAGATAAATGAAGCCTATATGTAAGTTCACCCTTGGTAACCTTAAGGTGATACATTGCACCAAGTATTCCCTAAGGGTTGCTTGAGGAAAGGAGCTTAGATAAAGAGGAAGGTAATGTATTGTATGCATTGAATGTGCCTAAAATGTTATAAGTGGCTCTATGTGCTATTCTGAATGTGTTCCATGTGTATGATAGTGTATGTGGTTTATATGGTGCCTATTGTACTAAATGTTCATGAAGTTTCTCTAGAAAGGCATGATGCATAGTTTCCAACTAAATGTCCTCTTAAAAGTATGTTTTGCATGGTTATCATACTTAGTGCATTCTTGTACTAATACAATTTTTCTTCATCTTTTTACACCAAGTGTAGGTGGTGCTGGCTAAAGGGACTTTCCTAGAATGATGAGCTTGGCTTACTATTCCCAAGTTCGGGTGTGTCCTTAAAGATTTAAGGACCTTTATGTTAAAGAGTTTCCTTAAGTTCTATGTACTAGATAGTAATTTCCTTTGTATTGTAAGGGTTGTGTCCCTCTTGTCTTCTAGTCATGTTTTAAGATGGCTACCTTGAGACGTAGTACTCTAATTTTTGTATTAAAGGTTTAATGAGGTGACTTTTATGTCTTGAGTTATGTTATGAAAGAGTTTTAAATTTTCTGCTAGTTTTCTATGATAAATGCTATGACGAATGCTAAGGGATTGTATAAGACCTCTGAGATGTCGAATACGCAGGTAATAACTAAGGGGTGCCTCGGGTCGTTACAAACTTGGTATCAGAGCATTAGGTTGTGAAAATGGTCTTAGGATTCGAAGTCTCATGAGCCACGTCTAGTAGAGTCTTGTTCATCGGTGTGCGTCGCGACACATCTATGAGCGAAAGGCTATAGGACGATAGAAGTTTCACTTTCTTCATTACTCTAGTGTCTTGTCGTTGAGCCTAACTCCCTATGATCTCTCTATTAATTTCCCTTGTCCGGTGGTCTTCCATATGTGATTACTTGGAAGGGGTTATGTTTCAAGGATCGAAGGATGAGAAGGTGAGGTTTAATGCTTATTAGGATGTGGTGACTATATGAGTATATATGAAGGTAGATTTGGAAATCATATTGTGATGCCAATCAAGGCTATGTGTGACCTTTGTGTAATGCTTGCTTATGAGTTTTATGATGCCATGTGTGTATGTTGTGACTAGGAGAAGGTAGTCCCTTCTTGAACATAACTAAACATGGTAATGCCTTGTATGTTCTTGATAGTATGATGATGAAATGATAAGACTAGTAGATGATCTATAATCCTCATGTGAAGGTGCAACTAGTATGAATTGCATAATTGGCTCATGAATGGAAATGTTGATCATGTCTATGTGTGCACTTGAAAGCCATTGCATAATGGACCCTATGATGATATAAAAGGGGTAAATATCATGTCATACTTAGGAGAAGGTAGTTCCTCCTATGAACATGAGAAAGGCCAATGTGGTTGATGAATTATGAGTCGGTGAATAAAGCTTCAACTTGCTTGTGTTGCATGAGTTTATTTGAAGTGCATGCTTAAATAATTTCTTATGATAAAGTTGCACAACGTGTTTTAATGAGATAGTTGCATGTTGTGTTTCTTTGGTGTTTGAAATGAGAATGATGATTATGACATGATTTCCTTGTATGTGCATATTTTTGTGAAAATTCATGCTTAAGTTGTATTTTGAGTTTTCACGAAACCTTGTTTCTCATGGTTGAAATTGCACCCATAGATGTTGTGTGATGTTGACTTCATGAGAGTTGTAATGAGCATGCTTGATGTTGTCTTGTTAAAGAAATGTCTTGTTGATTGCTTAATATATATGTTGATGCTCATTGAATATGGAGAAGGTAGTTCCTCTTATACTTCTGAGAAGTAAAGAGTTTTAAGCATAGTGATGATTTGGAGAAGGAAGTTCCTCTAATGAAATGGGAAATAATAATGTTGATGCATAAGGAGTCGGTAGATGTGTTGCTACTTTCTGGAATTGCATAAAGTTGTTTTTAGCCTTTTATGTGGAGTTGAGGTTACTCCTTGATGTGTGCTCTTCTGTTGATGTCGTATGTTGTGTATTGGGAGCTGCTAGTTGGGTCATTGAGTCCTCAGAAGTGTTTTCAGTGTCATTTGAAGACGAAACGTTCCTAAGTGGGAGATATTGTAACGACCCTCAAAATAAAGTAGGATGAAGTAGAGCCTCACATGGGTTTTATGCATTAATAACCTGTTAAAATAATGAAGAATTGCCTTTTAAGTCAGTTTTAAAAGGTTTGCAAGTCAAACGTCAAGGGACAACCAAGACGTTCGGAATTGATGTGTTCTAGTATGTTGTTCATGTTTTTATGTGTTGTTTGGAGTCTAAAATCAGTGGATGTGACCCTAGTGTCGTAATAAATGTTTTTAGGGTCAAAACGTTAAGATACGACTCCCCGGGGGCCACCTTAAGGGTCCCCGAGGAGGACCCCAACCTTGGCCAAGCAAGTTGCCAAGGCAACTTGAGGTTGTGCTTAGAGGGAGCATGTCCGCGTCACGGACTAGCTCCACCAAGGGCCAATTGTTTGGTCCGCGTCGCAGACATGTCGCGGACTATACTGTCTCGTATTTAATTTCTGAAAAACTTGTGGGAAAACCTCCGCGTCGCGAACTTGTTTTCTGACGAAATCTGCGAAAATATAACTCAAGTTTGACTTGTTTAAAAAGTCGAACTAAGTGAGGGATAGTTTGGGTACTTTGGTGAATTATTATAAACGGTTATTATACCTATTTTAGGGTATTTTAAGTTGGTTAAAACCCCAAAACCTAAAATTAGATCCCATTCTTTAAATTGACCCTTCCCTTTCAAAATAGATTCTCTCAAAAAACTCCATTGAAGACCTTGATCAAGCTCAAGCTAGAAGATGGGTTTTCAACTGATTTTTCTTCAATTTCATGGGTCTTCAATAATTAAGGTATGTTGACCCTTTATCCTTGAATAACCTCTCATTCAGGAAGTTTTATCAAAGATTTTCAAAAGTGATTCAAAGACCAAAATTCCCAATTTTCAATCTAAACATAGGTTCCTTGTCAAACAATTTTCTAAGTTATTATATTGATGAATAAATGTGGATTAATGTTTTTAAGACAATTTTCAAAGGAATTCTTGAAGAACCCATGATCCCCAAATTCTCAAAAATGGGCCTATGATGTGCGTCTTTGTGAATATGACCTCTATTGAAGAAATTATGTTTAGATTAGATTGTATTGATGTTTCCTATGATTAACTATACTTATTCATGTTGAATTGTTGGTATATTGATGAGTTAAGGATTATGGCCTTGTGGGAAAATTTATGGGTTGATCCCTTTGTTTATAGAATTGTACTTATATTATGTTTATGTTATTGAATTACATTGTTGATTCCTCTATCTACCTATGTCAATTGATTATGAATTGTTGAGGATTGATCCATGGTGATCTTGGCTTGGAGAATTGGTAAGTTGACCTAACTTCTAGTCTATAGTATGAGAATTGATGTTGTGTGGTTTGATCCACTTATGGTGGAGGTGTTCACTTCTTGTCTTTGTATGCATGTTAAGATCATGGCCTTGAAGGCAATAGATGTGAAGTGAATTGATGATTATGATGCATATATTAATGAAGTTATGTTATTAAGGTTATGTATGAAATCCTCAATGCCAACATGATGTTTAAAGTATGTTGATGATGAGGAGTATAATGTGAATGATAATGTTAGGGATAAGGTGTGGTCTACATGATTGATTATGTTAAGTACTATTATGGAATGTCCCCTACCTATATGACCCATATATGAATGTGTGATCATATACATTTTAGGGGTACTTATTCATTGTTGAATGTGTCCTAGTCTCCTATGATGAAGTGTGGGTGTGTGGTCTAGAATCCTTAAGGGCTTTGTATGAGAATTGCTCATGAATTGGGGAAATTGTGAATCTGTTGTGATCCATTTAACGGAAGAACCTCAATATCAATGTTGTTGCTATTATGTCACTATGAGGACCAATATGCGCACACACACTTTACATGTATAGCTATGAATATGATATGTTATGGTGTCTATTGAAAGGTTAAATCGTACATGCACCCTTACATCTTATTATACATGCAAAGTGTATGATTAGCAAAGTATGAATATGTGTTGTATGAAGGTGTTTATGTGAAAGGTTTCTCACATATGTACACACACATGAATGAATGAATAAGGTTTATGATAATCTAGTGAAAGTGAGTCTCTTGAAAGGTTTCCTCATTTGTACTCTAAACTAGACTATGTTATGAATATGATATGATTGTGTGAAAGGTCATTCTCACATAATGTAGGTTCTAGGATGAAAGGTCATTCTCATCTTAGAAACCTTTGAGCTATATGATATGAGGGATTAAGTCCCTAAAGCCTATTTTATGAACTAATGTTAAATAAAGGCTTAAAGATGTTTAAAAAGGGAGTTGGAGCTTAGCACCGAGAGAACATGAAAATAAGAGTGGGGGGTTGACGTTTAGTAAGTCCGGCTTCCCACAAGAGAATTTTCACGTTTAGCAAGTCCGGGTTCCCAACATATATGTTGTCCCTTAAGATGGAAACCTCCACGCATAGTAAGTCAAGGTTTTCTTGTAGCAATCTCCTTGTACCATAACTACGTGCCCCCGTAGGTATTAACTTAGTGGATCCACTAGATATCTATTATGTATGTAGGTCCAACTTTTGCAAGTAGTACCCTCTCTTTTCGATGTGGGAGTAGAACATCGGATTCCATGTAGCTCACATGGTCTATGTCGGTTATAGCAATGTCTCCCGAAAGTTAAGAAATGAACTAAGATAAGAATATGAACTCTAATCATGATTTCTTAAAAAGTTACTTTGTGTAGGTAGGACAATGGACCCTACTTATGCATTGTACAAGTGGACTCTAGGAGAGGTTATGATTAGGCTCTTTGTGTAATGAAGACTACGATCTATGTATGTTAATATGAAAGCATGTTAAGGTTGACTTTACATATGTCAAGACATAAAGTATGATTATGCATGTGAATTACACTTATGACTTCTTAATGGGTTTGCTTAGTATATGTGGGGGTATGGGACTCCATGTGTACATTGCACAAGTGAGCTTGTGAAGGGGTTCTGAGGGTGGTTTACCTATGATATGAACTAAATAGGTTATGCCTAATGATGTAGTAAATGAATGAGTCCTTATATGATGTTATGAAGTATGTTGGTCTTATGTCTAATGTTAAATGAAGATGTTATGACTTGTTGAAGATGATATATGACTAATGTTAAATGAATATGTTATGATTTGTTGAATATGATGTGCCTAGTCTATGGTGGCTTCCTTGGAACACATGGTGGGAGTAGTATTATGGGATGCTACTTGCACATTGCACTAGTGTGACATGGGGGTTGTCTTAGGTGATGGTTCCTATGTGAAGACTATGTCTTATGGTGTGCTTATGACTCTATGAATATATGTGGTTAGATTGATGAAGGTTATATGTAAGTTCACCCTCGGTAACCTGAAGGTGATACATTGCACCAAGTATTCCCAAAGAGTTTCTTGAGCAAAGGAGTTAGGATAAAAAGGAAAGTAATGTATTGTATGCATTGAATGTGCCTAAAATGTCATAAGTGGCTCTATGTTCTATTATGAATGGTTTCCATGTGTATGATAGTGTATTGTACTAAATGTTCATGAAGTTTCTCTAGAAAGGCATGATGCATAGTTTCCAACTAAATGTCCTCTTAAAAGCATGTTTTGCATGGTTATCATACTTAGTGAATT
>NW_006239049.1:1063234-1084429 GCF_000226075.1 Solanum tuberosum | reverse complement strand
CTACCTTGAGACGTAGTACTTCGATTTTGTATTAAAGGTTTAATGAGGTGACTTTTATGTCCTGTGTTATGTTATGAAAAAGTTTTAAATTTTATGCTATTTTTCTATGATAAATGCTATGACGAATGCTAAGGGCTTGTATAAGACCTCTGAGAGGTCGAATACGCCGGTAACGACTAGGGGGTGCCTCGGGTCGTTACAAACTTGGTATCATAGCATAAGGTTATGAAAGTGGTCATAGGATTCAATGTCTCATGAGCCACGTCTAGTAGAGTCTTGTTCATCGGTGTGAGTCGCGACACATATATGAGCGAGAGGCTGTAGGACGATAGAAGTTTCACTTTCTTCATTACTCCTGTGTTGTGCCGTAGAGCTTAACTCCCAATGATCTCTCTCTATTATTTTCCCTTGTTCGGTGGTCTTCTAGATGTGATTACTTGGAAGGGGTGATGTTTCAAGGATCGATGGAAGAAAAGGTGAGTTTTAATGCTTATTAGGATATGGTGACTATATGAGTATATATGAAAGTCGATTTGGAAATCATATTGTGATGCGAATCATGGCTATGTGTGACCTTTGTGTAATGCTTGCTTATAAATATTATGATGCCATGTGTGTATGTTGTGACTAGGAAAAAGCAGACCCTCCTTGAACATAACTAAACATGGTAATGCCATGTATGTTCTTGATAGTATGAGGATGAAATGATAAGACTAGTAGATGATCTATAATCCTCATGTTAAGGTGCAACTAGTCTGAATTGCATAATTGCCTCATGAGTGGAAATGTTGATCATGTCTATGTGTGCACTTGAAAGCCATTGCATAATGGACCCTATGATGATATAAAAGGGGTAAATATCATGTCATACTTAGGAGAAGGTAGTTCCTCCTATGAACATGAGAAACGCCTATGTGGTTGATGCATTATGAGTCGGTGAATAAAGTGTCAACTTGCCTGTATTGCATGAGTTGATTTGAAGTGCATGCTTAAATGATTTCTTATTATAAAGTTGCACAACGTTCTTTAATGAGATAGTTGCATGTTGTGTTTCTTTGGTGTTTGAAATGATAATGATGATTATGACATGATTTCCTTGTATGAGCATATTTTTGTGAAAATTCATGCTTAAGTTGTATTTTGAGTTTTCACGAAACCTTGTTTCTCATGGTTGAAATTGCACCCATAAAATGTTGTGTGATGTTGACTTCATGAGAGTTGTAATGAGCATGCTTGATGTTGTCTTGTTAAAGAAATGTCTTGTTGATTGCTTAATATATATGTTGATGCTCATTGAATATGGATAAGGTAGTTCCTCCTATACTTATGATAATTGAAGAGTTTTAAGCATAGTGATGATTTGGAGAAGGAAGTTCCTCCAATGAAATGGGAAATAATAAAATTGATGCATAAGGAGTCGGTAGATGTGTTTCTACTTTCTGGAATTGCACAAAGTTATTTTCAGCCTTTTATGTGGAGTTGATGTTCCTCCTTGATGTGTGCTCTTATGTTGATGTTGTATGTTGTGTATTGTGAGCTGCTAGTTGGGTCATTGAGTCCTCAGAAGTGTTTTAAGTGTCATTTGAAGACGAATGTTCCTAAGTAGGAGATATTGTAAAGACCCTCAAAATAAAGTAGGATGAAGTAGAGCCTCACATGGGTTTTTATGCATTTATAACCTGTTAAAATAATGCAGAATAGCCTTTTTAGTCAGTTTTAAAGGGTTTGGAAGTCAAACGTCAAGGAACGACGAAAACGTTCGGAATTGATGTGTTCTAGTATGTTGTTCATGTTTTTATGTTTTACTGGAGTCTAAAATCAGTGGATGTGACCCTATTGTCTTAATAAATGTTTTTAGAGTCAAAACTTTCAGATACGACTCCCCGGGGGACACCCTAAGGGTCCCCGAGGAGGACACCAACCATGGACAAGCACGCTACCAAGGTAGCTTGAAGTTGTGCTTGGAGGGAGCATGTCCGCGTTGCGGACTAGCTCCACCAAGGGCCAAATGTTTGGTCCGCGTCGCGGACATGTCGCGAAATTTACTGTCTCGGATTTAGTTTATGAAAAACTTGTGGGAACACCTCCGTGTCGCGAACTTATTTCCCGACGAAATAGACGAAAATAAAACTCAAGTTTGACTTGTTTAACAGGTCCAACTAAGTGAGGGGTAGTTTGGGTACTTTGGGTAATTATTATAAACGGTTATTCTAACTATTTTAGGGTATTTTAAGTTGGTTAAATCCCCAAAACCTAAAATTAGACCCCATTCTTCAAATTGACCCTTCCCTCTGAAAATAGATTCTCTTCAAAAACTCCATTGAAGAACTTGATCAAGCTCAAGCTAGAAGATGGGTTTTGAACTGATTTCTTCTTCAATTTCACGGGTCTTCAATAATTAAGGTATGGTGACTATTTATCTTTGAATAACCTCTCATTCAAGGAGTTCTATCAAATATTTTCAAAAGTGATTCAAAGACCAAAATTCCCAATTTTCAATCTAAACATGGTTTCCTTATTAAACGATTTTCTAAGTCATTCTATTGATGAATTAAAGTGGAATTAATGTTTTTAAGACAATTTTCAAAGGAATTCTTGAAGAACCGATGATCCCCAAATTCTAAAAAATGGGCCTATGATGTGGGTCTTTGTGAATATGATGTCTATTGTTGAAATTATGTTTAGATTAGATTGTATTGATTTTTCCTATGATTACCTATACTTATTCATGTTGAATTGTTGGTATATTGATGAGTTAAGGATTATGGCCATATGCCAAAGTTTTGGGTTAATCCCTTTGTTTATAGAATTGTACTTGGATTATGCTTTTGTTATTGAATTACATTGTTGATTCCTATTGCTACCTATGTCAATTGATTATGAATTGTTGAGGATTGATCCATGGTGATCATGGCTCGGAGTATTGGTAAGTTGACCTAACTTCTAGTCTATAGTATGAGAATTGATGTTTTGTGGTTTGATCCATTTATGGTGGAGGTGTTCACTTCTTGTCTATCTATGCATGTTGAGATCATGGCCATGAAGACAATAGATGTGAAGTAAACTGATGATTATGATTCTTATGTTTATGAAGTTATGCTATGAAGGTTATGTATGAAATCCTCAATCCTAGCATGATGTTTAAAGTATGTTGACGATGAGGAGTATAATGTGAATGATAATGTTAGGGATAAGCTGTGGTCTACCTGATTGATTATGTTGGAATGACCCCTACCTATATGACCAATATATGAATGTTTGATCATATACATATTAGAAGTACCTATTCAATGTTGAATGTGTCCTTGTCTCCTATGATGAAGTGTGGGTGTGTGGTCTAACAATAGATGTGAAGTAAACTGATGATTATGATTCTTATGTTTATGAAGTTATGCTATGAAGGTTATGTATGAAATCCTCAATCCTAGCATGATGTTTAAAGTATGTTGACGATGAGGAGTATAATGTGAATGATAATGTTAGGGATAAGGTGTGGTCTACATGATTGATTATGTTAAGTACTATTATGGAATGACCCCTACCTATATGACCCCTATTTGAATGTGTGATCATATACATGGTAGGAGTACCTATTCAATGTTGAATGTATCCTTGTCTCCTATGATGAAGTGTGGGTGTGTGGTCTAGAATCCTTAAGGGCTTTATATATGAATTGCTCATGAATTGGGGACATTGTGAATGTGTTGTGATCCATTTAAGGGAAGAACATTCAATATCAATGTTGTTACTATTATGTCACTATGAGGACCAATATGCACACATACACTCCACATGTATACCTATGAATATGACGTGTTATGGTGTCTATTGAAAGGTTAACTCTTATATGCACCCTTACATCTTAATATGCATGCAAAGTGTATGATTAGCAAAGTATGAATATGTGTTGTATGAAGGTGTTTATGTGAAAGGCTTTGTCACATATGTAGACACACACATGAATGAATGAATAAGGTTTATGATAATCTAGTGAAAGTGAGTCTCCTGGAAGGTTTCCTTCATTGTACTCTAAACTAGACTATGTTATGACTATGGTATGATTGTTTGAAAGGTCATTCTGACATAATGTAGGTTCTATGATGAAAGGTCATTCTCATCTTATAAACCTTGGAGGTATATGATATGAGGGATTAAGTCCCTAAACCCTATTTTATGAACTAATGTTAAATAAAGGCTTAAAGATGTTTAAAAAGGGAGCTGGGGCTTAGCACCGGGTGAACATGAAATCTGAAAGTGGGGTGTTCACGTTTAGCAAGTCCGACTAACGTTGTAGTAAATGGGTTATGACTAACGTTGTAGTAAAGGAATGAGTCCTTATATGATGGCATGAAGTATGTTGGTCTTATGACTAATGTTAAATGAAGATGTTATTCCTTTTTTAATATTATGTGCCTAGTCTATGGTGGCTTCCTAGGAACACTTGATGTGAGTTGTATTATGGGATGCGACTTGCACATTGCACTAGTGTGACTTGGGGGTTGTCTTAAGTAATGGTTTCTATGTGAAGACTATGTCTTATGGTGTACTTATGACTCTATGAATATATGTGGTTAGATTGATGAAGGCTATATGTAAGTTCACCTTTGGTAACCTTAAGGTGATACATTGCACCAAGTATTTCCAAATGGTTGCTTGAGGAAAGGAGTTAAGATAAAGATGAAGGTACTGTATTGTATGCATTGAATGTGCCAAAAATGTTATAAGTGGCTATATGTGCTATTATGAATGGGTTCCATGTGTATGATAGTGTATGTGGTGTATATGGTGCCTATTGTACTAAATGTTCATAAAATTTCTCTAGAAAAGCATGATGCATAGTTTCCAACTAAATGTCCTCTTAAAAGCATGTTTTGCATGGTTATCATACTTAGTGCATTCTTGTACTAACACCATTCTTCTTAATCTTTTTACACCAACTGTAGGTGGTGGTGGCTAAAGGGCCTTTCCTAGAAGTGATGAGCTTGGCTGACTATTCCCAAGTTCGGGTGTGTCCTTAAAGATTCAAGGACCTTTATGTTGAAGAGTTTCCTTAAGTTCTATGTACTAGATAGTAGTTTCCTTTGTATTGTAAGGGTTGTGTCCCTCTTGTGTTGTAGTCATGTTTTAAGATGGCTACCTTGAGACGTAGTACTCCAATTTTTGTATTAAAGGTTTAATGAGGTGACTTTTATGTCTTCTGTTATGTTATCAAAAAGTTTTAAATTTTCCGCTATTTTTCTATGATAAATGCTATGACGAATGCTAAGGGCCTGTATAAGACCTTCGAGAGGTCGAATACGCCGGTAACGACTAGGGGGTGCTCTCGGGTCATTACAGATAAGACACTTCTTTACCTCCCTCTCTTTCATTTTTATTGATTTTTTTTGTGTTTTTATTGCATTTGAGGACAAATTGCTTATTTTTGTGGTGGGGTGAGGTATTTCCATACCTACCTCTTGTGTTTATCATTTTTTGTATATATTGGGTTTGTGTGCTATAAGTTGTGTTTTGACACTGTTTTGTGGATATTTGAGCTTGTGGCTCCATATTTTGAATGCAAATGGTTTTGGTTTTTGACCCTTCTAATAAAATTTGCCACCTCTTGATTATGTTTGAATGTGGTTGTTCTTGTGCAAATTTGAGTGTCGATCATGATCAATACCGATGACTTGAATAGTGCTCTTAATCGAACAAAAATGAATGTGCGGCTACGATGAGGCCAAGTGATAAAAGTGTTTGGAAAATGCATTTTGGCGAGTAAAATGATCAGTCGGTGGATCCCCGAAATGGTCGGCGTGCCCGAATCGACCCGCCGTTTGGATCAATTCAAATTTAATTCAGAGCCTGTAAAACTCGGCGAGCGTGGGTCGTTACATCATCATTTCAGCAAAAGCCAAATAGACCTCCTCCGTCATCTGCTAGTGCACCTGCTCTACGGAACAGAGGTGTTTTCAAAAATCAGAACTTCAGAGCTAGACTTGCACAATCTCAAAGTAGTGTGGCATATGGAGGTAATGGGACTCCTGCATGTGCTAAGTCTGGTAGGTACCACCTAGGAGCATGTCGTGATGTCTCCACTGGTTGCTTCAAGTGTGGTCAGAATGGTCACTTCATGAGAGAGTACCTAAAAACATGCAACGTAATGGTAATGGGGGCAATAGATTCCAATCTTCTTCAGTGGCTCCACCAGATAGAGTTGTACCTAGAGGAGCTACTTGAGGGACAGACGGAGGAGCAAACTGTCAGTATGTTATCACCGGTCGTTAAGAGCAAGAGAATTGACCTGATGTGGTCACTAGTATGATCAATGTCTTTGCTTTGGCTATATATGCATTGCATGATCCAAGTGCGAGTCTATCTTTTGTGACTCCATATGTTGCTATGAGGTTCGATATTATTCCCGAACAACTTCTTGTGTCTTTCAGTGTTTCCACACCTGTTGGTGAGTCTACTCAAGTTGAGAGAGTTTATCGTGATTGTACCATTTCTATTAATCACAAGGACAACATGGCTGACTTATTTGAGCTAGATATGGTGGACTTTGATGTTATTCTATGTATGTACTGGCTTCATGCATGTTATGCCTCAGTTGATTGTACAAAAGGAGTAGTTACGTTCCAGTTTCCTAATAAGTCAATCAGTGAGTGGAGGAGTAGTTCAGCAGTGCCTGAGGGACACTTTATTTCGTACCTTAAGGCCAGAAAAGTTAATTTCCAAGGGGTGCATCTAGCAATTAGTCCGAGTTAATGACTCTAGTGTTGAGACACCACCTATTCAGTCAGTTCCAGTTGTGATTGAGGTTCCAGAGGTCTTTCCAGATGATCTTTGATGCACTCAAATTACACTTCTCTAAAGAAGTATAAGAGATCGTTATCAAGTAAAGAACCCAACTTGGAGGTTTGGGTCGATCCCACGAGGAATATGGTTTAGACTTAAACTTAACTCACTATTATATTTGTTTAGTCAACTTAGTTTCGAGACAAGTAAGTAAAGGGGGGCCGGATTTGTGAAACAAATACCTGATTGTTGTTAAGTAACAAGTGAGCAAGATTCGAACTTTGTTGTTATCAATGTGAGAGAGAAACTAGGGTGTATGTGTTCCCCATAAGCTCTTAGTGCGGTAATCCCAATAATAGTAATCCTTTCCTAGTGTATCACATGCAAAGTGGTAAGATATGTATCCCTAAGTGATTGGTCCTCCAAATAGCGAATTTCACTCCGCACCTTGGTCCGGCTACGTGTGTATAATTTACTAACCCTTACCTTTAGCTCAGATTAGACATCACATCAATGTATGGCTTAGTTTTCACCCTCGCACCAATTGACATTAGACTATTAGATAGTATCAAACTAAATCTCTGTTGATAATTCTTTTCTTATTAACTACCTCCTTGGTCCGACAAGTAGCAACAATGCGACTTCTAACGCGTGTACTCGTTAAAAAGACTTCTAAGCAAAAGAATTACCAATACATGCATCAACACTATTCAAGAATTACTTAGTTATTATTCGTAGTTAATTGCTCATGGTTCCCACAACCTTAGTTGTGGATTTAGCTACTCATGCTTGAATGAACACAATTCATATTTTTAGAAGAAGAATTCATGAACCTACGTATTGAGTAGAAGAAACTCGTAATCTCCAATTGAAATTCATATCAAAAACTTAAAAACCGAAATTTGGAAATCAAATTGCTAAAGTATGCAAGTTAATTCCCAAGAAAATACCACGAACTAAAAGTAAACAATAATGTTTAAGCTCCAAAAACGAGGTTTACATAGGCTATTTATAGAAAAACTTGTCCTAAACAAAAAGGAAACGAAATAAGGAAATAAACTTTTTGGACGCGGCTTCATTCGACGACTTCGACCTACGGATCGCTGGAACTTCAACTTCTTTGAAACATTCGACGGGTCTACAGGACGACCCGTGGGACGACCTACGCTTCATCACTTCCATCCGTATTTCCACACTTGGTCAAGACTTCCCTGATGCTCCATCTATGCCACCCATCGACGGACCGTGACTGGACGTACGGTCCGTAGGTCACCTTCGTGGGTGGCTCCCTCTGCAGATTTTCAGTTGTCATCTCCTACTTCCACATCCAAGCTTATTTCCTACAAACATGATACAAAACGCATTAATTCTAATACAAAATGGCCCCAAACACACACAAATCTTGAGTGAAATGTATTAAAATAATGTAAATTCATGGTATATCAACACCCTTAACTTAAACTCGTTGTTTGTCCTCAAGCGACACACTAAACTATAAACGACACTTGTGTAGAAGAAGACATACCAACTTAAGCAATCACATGGCTATTTAAATACATTCCATTTTCTCAGTGCAGATCTTTTCTATTAGACTCAAGAAGCTAACTCATGTGGATAAAGATATGACAATGATAGACCAATAGACACAAGAGCATACACATTTTCACAAACAGCAAGGTACCAACTTTCCAACAATGTAACTAGTGCCCTCACTTCAAATGAAATCCTTTGCACACAGAAGATATGAATTTTGAGTTTTAGGATTCATCCAACACTACTCACGCTCAAAAGTGACTACAAATACAGTTAGTGCTCAATACCATAGGCTTGCCCTTATTTTCACTACTTAGACTCTCCAAACTAGTTGCTAGGATCACTATAAGACTTTATTAGCTTGTAACGTAGGCTCATGGTCAGGTGTGGTACATTTGGGTACTTTTTATTGACTTTCTGCCCTCCTTGACATTACATTGGCTTTTTACCTCTTTTCTTAACCTATATTTGACATTCTTTCTTTTTACTTTCTTTACCTTGACTCTTTTCAACATGGATGTGACTTTCTACTTTGTAACTCTTATTTTTCACCTTCTTTTTCTTTTTCTTTCACTTTTTTTTTTGTTTTTTTCCAGAACATTTATTTATCATCTTTTTTCTTCTTTTGCACAAAGTCACATCCTTTTCTATTTTTTCTTCTTCTCTTTTCAACACAAAACTCTTTTCATACCCTTTTTCTTCCGGTTTCTTCTTTTATAGCCACCTTCAACTTATGGATTTTATATTAGTTGAGGTGCACAATATCCGATGTCCGACCAAGGCCAAGATTATGGCAACTTTTGACTTAGACATCCTTAACATAGTCTTTTGGCCTAAGTTAAGGTGCACATGTCTAAGGAGGGACCGGGACCACGACAATTATTTAAGGGAAGGTGAGTTAGGTGAATCAAAAGAAATGGTCTATTTAAGGCTCAAATATTTGGATCAAAAGAGAAGAATGCTTTCATTTGGTTGGATCATTTTAGGCTTAAGTGGACTAATTTAAACAAGGTCCTATGATCACTTCGCAACTTCTAGCCTAGATCATCTTAGAAGGACCAACGGGGCAAGTTCTAGATTGGCACTACTGTTTGAAGATTGAACTTTTCTCACACATTCTTGGCATATTGTTTCATTATCAGATTATCATATTACCCAGTTCAAGTTTTAGCTTAAGTCAAGAGGTCAAATCGGTTACTTATCATGTCACATTGAGATCCAACACATTCAACTCATCAAGACTATCAATCTAGCACATTTCAACATGTTTGGACTGGGATAATTTTTAATGCTTTTTATGACATCATGCTTTCATTTTTTCTACTTACTACTACACATACGTTCCTAAACTTTCCGGTCAACATGAATTAAAACAGTCCCTTGGGGGAAAAGAACACAAGCAAGAAAACCCCAAGAGAGGATTGTGAGTTTTGTTACTCATACTTCACCCTATCACTCACAATCCATTTTCCCCACCCCCAACAAAATAAAGTGCAATTGTCCCCAATGTACAAAAAGTAAAAACATAAAGGATACGGTCAAGCAAACCTGTGGCGCATTGCGCCGAAGACCTCTCAACAAATGGGTGGGTCATGTTTCTCGAAGCCCATTGGATCAACACTCGGGTCACTATCAGTAGCTCCCGCATCTACCATCTCAGCACCCTCAGTAGTGCTAATATCAACTTGCACTGCACCCTCAGTAGTGCTCACGATGCTAGAGGCACCAACACCAATATCCATAGCCCGCTGCTCCTTGTCAACTATGGATGATCTCCAGGCCGCCTCAGTATGTTGGCGCTCCCTCCTACTAGATATCCCAGCCTCAGTGTCATCAGAAGTACGACTTGAGTGGGGGCGATTCCTAGCAGTATGGGAAGAATCAGGCGGTTGCATACCATCTCCAAATATGCCACTCAACAACGTATCATCAACCTGTTCCGTGGGGGGAGTACTCAAGCTCCGTCTATGGGGGATCAAAAAGTCCAGTGACATCCTTACGGAGGCTCTCTATCTCCTTCTAAGGGTTGTATCTATCATATTGTAAGAGTTAAGGACATTGAGTCCGAGACTCCTCCTTTATTGTCAGTCCCCGTAGTGAGGGAGTTTTCGGAAGTCTTTCCCGATGAGTTGCTCAGAATTCCTCCCAAATGGGAAATAGACTTTGGCATTGATCTTTTGCTGGATACCCAACCCAATCAATTCCCCCTTACCGGATGGCTCCGACCGAGTTAATAGAATTAAAGGCCCAACTCAAAGATTTGCTAAACAAGGGTTTCATTCAACGAATCATATCTCCATGGGTTGCTCTGGTATTGTTTGTGAAAAAGAAGGATGGGTCCCCTAGGATGTGTATCGATTACCACAAATTGAACAAGGTCACTATAAAGAATAAGTACCCTCTCCCTAGAATTGATGATTTATTTGACCAACTCCAAGGAGTGAGTTACTTTTCGAAAATTGACTTAAGGTCGGGCTATCACCAACTTAGGCTGAGAGAGGTTGACATCCCTAAGATGGCCTTCCGAACAAGATATTGTCACTATGAATTCCTAGTCATGTTTTTTGATCGAAGAAATTCCCCGGCGGCATTCATGGATCTAATGAATAGGATATTTAGGCAATATCTTGATTCGTTTGTGATTGTCTTTATTGATGATATTTTGGTCTATTGGAGGAGTGAGGGTGATCATATGAAGCAATTGAGGATAGTATTGCAAGTCCTTAAAGACCACCAATTATATGCTAAGTTTAGCAAGTGTGAGTTTTGGCTAAGGTCGGTTGCTTTCCTTGGTCATATTGTGTCGGCCATTGGTATAGAGGTTGATCCTAAGAAGACGGATACGATCAAGAGTTGGCCTAGACCTTTAGCTCCTACCGATATTAGAAGCTTTTTGGGTTTGGCCGATTACTATAGGAGGTTTGTTGAGGGTTTTTCCTCTATCGCCTCTCCATTAACGGCCTTAACTCAAAAGAAAGCAAAGTTTGAGTGGTCGGAGGCTTCTGAGAAAAGCTTGCAAGAATTGAAGAATAGACTCAACATCTGCTCCGGGGTGGACCTTACTAGACGGTACCGATGGGTTTGTGGTTTATTGTGACGCTTCTCGAGTGGGTTTGGGATGTGTCCTCATGTAACATGGTAAAGTGATTGCCTATGCTTCAAGGCAACTCATGGTAGATGAAAAGAATTATCCGACTCATGATCTTGAACTAGCGGCGGTGGTGTTTGCTTAGAAAATATGGAGACACTATCTCTATGGGATACATGTAGATGTGTTTACCAACCATAAGTGTCTTGAATATGTGTTTAGCCAAAAAGATTTGAATCTTTGACAAACAAGGTGGCTGGAACTTTTGAAGGACTATGACATAAGTGTCCTATACCACCCCGGCAAAGCTAATGTGGTTGCAGATGCCTTAAGTAGATTGTCCATGGGCAGTGTGGCTCATGTAGAAGATGAGAAGAATTAATTGGTTCGTGATGTACATAGGCTGACCCGGTTAGATGTCCAACTAGTGGATTCCACCAAGGGTGGATTCATGGTTCATCATAGTTCCAAATCATCCTTTGTAGTTGATGTGAATTATAAGCAACATCTCGATCCTATTTTGATGGAATTGAAAGAGTTGGTTCTCAATAAGTCTGTTGAGGTTTTCTCCAAATGGGGAGATGGGTGCTTAGGTACCAAGGTTAGTTGTGTGTGTCGGATGTTGATGGTTTGAGGGAGAAAATTCTAGAAGAGGCTCATGGTTCGCGATATTCTATTCATCTGGGAGCCACCAAGATGTACCGTGACCTACGACAAGTCTATTGGTGGAACGGAATGAAGAAGGATATAGTGGGTTTTGTGTCCAAATGCCCGAATTGTCAACAAGTCAAGGCCGAACACATGAAACCGGGAGGTTTTCTCCAAGATATAAAGATTTCCACTTGGAAGTGGGAGGATGTGAATATGGATTTTGTTGTGGGGTTGCCTCGTACTCGAAGGCAACACGATTCTATTTGGGTCATTGTTCATAGGATGATGAAATCAGCCCACTTCATTCCCGTCAAGGTTACTTATTCGGCGGAAGACTATGCTAAGTTGTACATCAAGGAGGTAGTGAAGTTGCATGGGGTTCCTTTGTCTATCATATCGAATACAGGTGCTCAAGTTACTTCACATTTTTTGAAAGAATTCCAACAAGGGCTTGATACAAATGTTAAACTTAGTACCGCTTTCCACCCTCAAACGGATAGCCAAGCAGAACGGACCATTCAAACCTTAGAGGATATGTTGAGGGCGAGTGTGATTGATTTCAAAGGTAATTGGGACGATCATCTTCCTTTTATAAAATTTGCCTACACCAATAGTTACTAATCTAGCATTGCCATGGCTCAACTTGAAGCACTATATGGAAGAAGGTGTAGATATCCGGTTGGGTGGTTTGAGGTAGGTGAGTTTGATCTAATTGGTCCCGAACTAGTCTCTGATGCCATTGGAAAAGTTTGACTCATTAGAGAAAGGTTGAAGACGGGCCAAAGTCGGCAAATGTCCTATGCCGACAATAGAAAAAAGGATCTTGAATTTGAGGTTAGTGATTGGGTCTACTTGAAAATCTCGCCTATGAGAGGTGTGATGAGGTTGGCAAGAAGAGGAACCTTAGTCTCCGGTACGTGGGCCTATACCAAATCTTGAAGCATATTGGGAAAGTTGCTTATGAGGTGTACTTGCCAAATGAGTTGCCCTCGGTTCACCCGGTGTTTCATGTATCCATGCTCAAAAAGTGTATTGGTTATCCGGTTTCCATCATTCCTTTAGAAGGTCTAGGAGTTGATGAGAACCTTTCCTATGAAGAGGTCCCGGTTGTGATTTTAGACTGGCAAGTGAAGAAGTTGCGAAATAAGGAAGTAGCTTCCGTTAAGGTTCTTTGGAGGAATCATTTAGTTGAGGGTGCTACTTGGGAGGCCGAGGCCGATATGATGTCCCGCTACCCTCATCTTTTTCCTTCTGCTCCTATTCAAGCTTGAGGTAACTAGCTCCTCTTAAGTTTAGTGTTTTGGAAGTCATGTGTGTTATATGATTTTTCTATGATTTACTTATGCTGTGCATGTTCTTATGAGAATTCATGTTTTAATATATATATTGAGTTTTCATGATGCCTATGTCTTCTCATGATGATTTGCATTTTGTGTCATGATTGCATTGTCACCCATGAGATGAAATGATGAAGATGCTTAATGATGTGTTGATGAGATGACACATTGGCTCTATAGTATTGTGTTGAGCTTACTTGATTTGGAGAAGTTATTTCCTCCCATGCTTATGTGAATTAATGAATTGATTGCATACTGAGTTAGTAGAAGTAGTTCCTACTCTCTTGTATTGCTTTGGCCATATGTAAAAAAGGAGTTCAAGTCTCCTCCTTTTGAAAGGTGCAAGTTGTGAAGAGTGCATTTGTGAGTTTTGCATATTTTAGTGATTCATGCATAATGTGCTGCTAGTTTAAGGTTTCTAACTTAATTTGGTGTCTTGGTCTTCATTTGGGGACGAATGTTCCCAACGGGGAGATAATGTAACACCCCGTATATCTAATGACCTAAGCTAGAGCCTAACGTGTAGTCTAGTAGCATAATGAAGTTTAATCCTAAGGTTAAAGACCTAAAATAAGTTCCTTAACTTAATACTAGGGTTCTAGTGCCTAAACGTCAAGGCACGACTCCCCCAGGAACCCCCCCCCCCAAAAGGTCCATGAGGAGGACCCAAGGGAAGGTCCAAAAATCTATCCAAAACAGCCTCATCCACTAGAGCCAACCTACAAGGCGTAGGTTGACTCAAGGACCCCCAAAATGCCCTAGCCACAGTACCATTCCACAAGCGTGCAGTACGATCCATGGACCGACTCACGCCCCGTGGAAGGGTCTCGTGAGTGGAGACTTAGTCTCCTCACCAAGACCCTCATCCTCCCCTCTCTGAACCAAACCACGAGTGACCAGTACGGTCCGTGGCTCAACCCAGTCCCCGTGGACGGGGACTTGTGGATGGGGGCTTGGGTGGACTGCCTTAAGTCGGCCATGTAGGGGTAGTTTAGTAACTTACTAATTAATTTGTTTAAGGTTTGGGACGGTTATAATTAGTTATTTTAAGTATATTAAACTATTTTTAAATATTAAATCAAGTCGTTTAAACCCTCACAACTCACAGCTCAAAATCAAACCCATTTCCTTCTCAAAACATTATCTCTCTAAACTCCATTGAAGAGCAAAGAAGAAGCTCAATATTAGGGTTCAAGATCCAAGATTTTCACTCCAATTTCGTGGGAAAACATCAATTAAGGTTTGTGGACTTTGGTTCATGGAACACTTTTCTCCATGACGCCCTTCAACTCTTGATTTCGAAATTGGTATATTGTTCAGAAACTAGGGTTTCTATTCCAACCATGGGTTCTTCCTAAAAATGATTTTATTACATTAATTGCATTATATTATGGATTATTTGATGTTTAATGGTTATTTTCATTGTAAATTTCCCCTTGATCACATGAATACCCCCATGACCCCAATTTTAAGTATTGTGATGGGTGTATTGATGCAACATGATTACTATGAATTGTTTCTATGTGAATTTAGTTATTGAATCCTGTTTTGTTCATGACTATTGTAGTATCTTTAGGTGTAGTTGTAAGACATGACTCATGACCTTGAAATGAGTAAATTGGTAGGGTTTGTATATGTTGATGGGAGTTGGGTATAACCTATTAATTCACTTAGAAAGTAAACCTCCTATGACTAATATGTATAGTATGGTAGTGTTGAAAGCTTGTTCTTCCCTTACCCTTATACTTGATGATGCATGAAGAGTCTAGGATGATGATGATGTATCATGTTGATTGAAATTCTATTACTCATGAAAACACTATGAATGTAATGTGAAAGTCATACTCACACAGTAATGTCGATTATAAGGTTGAAAGTACATTCTCACCTTTAATGAATCTATGAGCTACTTTGATGGATTGTATTGAATGAGGAATAAAGCATTCCTTCACACATGTAAATGCAATTCAAGACTTAATCATGTATAATTTGGGAAATAATGCTTAGCACCGAGTGGATATGGACAATGAGGTAAAGGCCCTCCCGCCAATCCAATAGGGCAGGTTTCTAGAAGCAATATTCTGATCCCATAACTATGTGTAAACATAGGACTTAGCTAATGGATACACTTAGACGCTAATACATTTGGTCCTACCTTAGGCAAGTAGGACACCTTCTTCGGTGTGGGGTGACACGACATCAGATTCCATGTAGCTCATATGGTCTATGTCGGTTATGGCTATTATTCCCTAATTGAAAGATAATGAATTAGACATGAACTACAATATAACTTCTTGGTGAGTTTACTTAGTAGAAGTGGGGGTATGGGACATCAATTCCACCTTGCACAAGTAGACTTAGTGGGATGTTGTAGGACGAGATTTCCTATTTGTTAGTTCATTGTGTATCTCGTATATTGAGACTTTTGTTGATGTAAAGGGCTAACTCCCAAACTTTGTATTCTTATGTTTTATTTTAGATGGTTTATGAGACAAAGTCTAGATTTCCTATTACTTTCTTTTATGAAAAGTGAAGATTGAACTTCGATTGTAAATTTTTAAATTTTCCGCATTATTTTTTATGTGTTATGTAATGATGATGCTAGAGGCTGGTATGAGACCCCTTTGAGGTCAAGTACGCCATGTTACGTCTAAGGGGTACTCCCGGGTCGTGATAAGGAGGGAGAACAATAGGTCCTTCAGATTCAACAATGTTGAATTCAACCCTGTATTAATCACGCAGTCTTTGTTTTTGTGGATCCTGCAACATTCTGATTATTCAGTTGTTCCTCAGGCTCCTCTATAACTGTATTATTATAGACCCCTTGATTATTCATCTTTCTATAAGTTTTTCTCAACTCTGGATCGTATGGGGTCAATGGTTCGCCTTGACTTCGTGTACTTGGCATACACTAGAGTGGAAACCTGAAGAAAATAAAATCAAAAGAAAATGTAAAATTAGGAAATAATTGACTAAAGTTCAATAATGTAGTTAGAGTTAATCTAAAAGCATTATTTCAAGGCAGTGGCACCAAAATTTGGTACTCTCAAATTACACTTCCCAAAAGAAGTTTAAGCGATCGTTATCAAATAAAGAACCCAACTTGGTGGTTGGAGTCGATCCCACGAGGAATATGGTTTAGACTTAAACTTAACTCACTATTATATTCGTTTAGTCAACTTATTTCTGAGACAAGTAAGTAAAGGGGGGGATTGGTGAAACAAATAATTGATTGTTGTTAAGTAACAAGTGAGCAAGATTCGAACTTTTGTTGTTATGAATGAGAGAGAGAAACTAGGGTGTATGTGTTCCCCATAAGCTTTTAATGCGGTAATCCTAATAATAGTAATCCTTTGCTACTGTATCACATGCAAAGTGGTAACAAATGTATCCCTAAGTGATTGGTCCTCCAAATAGGGAATTTCACTCCTCACCTTGGTCCAGCTACGCGTGTATAATTTACTAGCCCTTACCTTTACCTCCAATTAGACATCAAATCAATGTATGACTTAGTTTTCACCCTCGCACCAATTGACGTTAGACTATTAGATAGTATCACACTAAATCTCTGTTGATAATTCTTTTCTTATTAACTACCTCCCTTGTCCGGCAAGTAGAAACAAGCCGAGTTCTAAAGCGTGCACTCGTTAAAAAGACCTCTAAGCAAAAGAATTACCAATACATGCAGCAACACTATTGAAGAATTACTTAGTTATTATTCATACATTGTTAATTGCTCATGGTTCCCATAAACCTAGTTTTGGATTTAACTAATCATGCTTGATCGAACACAATTCATATTTTTAGAAGAAGAACTCATGAACTTACGTATTGAGTAGAAGAAACCCATAATCTCCAATGGAAATTTAAAGCAAAAATCTTATAAACCGAAATCCGGAAATCAAATTGCTAAAGTTTGCAAGTTAATTCCTAGGAAAATACCAAGAACTAAAAGTAAACAATAATGTCTAACCCCCAAAAATGAGGTTTACTTACCCTATTTATAGAAAAACTTGTCCTAAACAAAAAGGAAATGAAATAAGGAAATAAACTTAATGGACGCGGCTTCATTTGACGACTTCGACCTACGGACTGTGGCTCAACGTACGATCCGTAGGTCCCCTCCGTAGGTCAACACTTGGACTTTTTGTTGCAGAGGCTGGAACCTTCAACTCTTAGATACAAATAACGGACATGCAGAATGGACTATAGGTTGACCTATGTTCCGTGGGTCCTCTTCCGTGGCTCCATGCTTAAGAATTTCATCAGGTACTGGAACTTCAACTTCTCTGAAACATTCGATGGGTGTGCAGGTTGACCCGTGAGATGACCTACACTCCATCACTTGCATCCGTAGTTCCACACTTGGTCAAGACTTCCCTGATGCTCTATCTACGCCACCCATCGATGGACCGTGACTAGACCTACGGTCCGTAGGTCACCTTCGTGGGTGACTCCTTCTGTAGATTTTCAATTGTCATCTCCTACTTCCACGTCCAAGCTTATTTCCTGCAAACATGATAGAAAACACATTAATTCTAATAAAAAATGGCCCTATACACACACAACTCTTAAGTGAAATGTATTAGAAATACCATAAATTCACGGTATATCAATATTCGCAGAGTCCCTCCTAAGAGAGAAATAGACTTTGGTATAGATATTTTTCCTAATACTCATCCTATCTCTATTCCACCATATAAAATGGCTCCAACTTAGTTGAAAGAGTTAAAAGAGTAGTTGAAAGACATCCTTGATAAGGGCTTTATTCGACCATGTGTCTCACCTTGGGGCGCTCCGGACTTATTTATGAGTAAGAAAGATGGTTCACTTAGGATGTGTATTGATTACCGCCAATTGAACAAGGTCACTATCAAGAATAAGTATCCTCTTCCAAGAATCGATGATCTTTTCGATCACCTTCTGGGTGGCACTTGATTTTCTAAGATAGACCTCAGACAATTTTCATGCATGTTATGGTCATTATGAGTTTCTAGTCATGTCTTTTGGTTTGACTAATGTTCATGCAACATTCATGGACCTTATGAACAAACTGTTTAAGCCTTATAGTGATATATTTGTTATCGTATTAATTGATGACATTTTAATTTATTCAAGGAATGAGGAGATCACGCTACTCATCTTGGAGTAGTTCTCCAAACTCTAAAGGATAAGGAGTTGTATGCTATATTTTTCAAGTGCGAGTTTTGGCTTGAGTAAGTATCCTTCTTAGGCCACAGTGTATCTGGAGAAAGGATTCGAGTTGACACTCAGAAGATTGAGGTATTGGAGAACTACCCTAGACCCACATATCCAGAAGTTATTAGGAGTTTCTTGGGTATTGTTGGTTATTATAGGGGGTTTGTCGAGGGGTTCTTATCTACTTCATCCCCATTAACTAAGTTGACTCAGGAGACAACAAAGTTTCAATGGTCTGAAGCTTGTGAGAAGAGCTTTCAAGAACTGGAAACGTTTTTAAACATATGAGCTAAGTTATATTTTGGGAGTAGTATTTAGCACCGATATGGGGACTAGTTCAGATAACTCAAAGTCCTCATAAACCATGTAGCCAACGTGGATAGATAGAGAGGGTCATACTTTTTAGATGATTCCTTATTGTTTTTTAAGAATAGCTTAGTGGATTCACTTTGTTGAAGAGTTCTATACCCTGGCAAGGTATAGCACAGTTCTGGCAGCTTGGGCGAGATGATGTATTATTGAATAGCTCATAGTGATGGTTGCTGGTTAGAAAATCTCCCAAACAGTGTTATTTTGTATCTTTACATACAAACTGAGTTATTATTATATTTTTAGATACATTGAATTGTTATCTATTGTTTTAAATTATTTATATAAACTTCACTTTAATTGTTGTTTTATACTGCATTGAGTTGAGTATCCATGAGTTTAGTAGAGTCGCGGTGAGTATGGTTCCTTCTTTCCAAGTTCAAGCATTTACTTTATGTTCAGTATTCCCCTTACATGTTCGTACATTTAATGTACTGATGCCATTTGGCCTACATTAATTTATGATGCAGATACAGGAGATAAGGGTCATCAACATGCAATTCGTTGATACCATATGTAGTTCCAGAGTTGTTTGGTAAGCCAGCTTGCTTGTGGAGGATCCCTCATTTATTTCTATCATATTATTGTAGTTTTGTTACGATGATCGGGGGTGTTGTCCCAACATCCCTAATAGTATCAGAGGCTTCATATATAGATGGACAATAGTAGTTCATGAGTCTTTATCATTTTCAATTGTTAATGTTCTAGACTTGAGTTTCCCCTTTAGCCAGTTGAATGTTTTATTTCTAAAATATTCTGAGTATTCATTTAACAAAGTTGAGTGAAGTTACTTTTAAAGTTCTTTTATTTTTGAGTAAGTCTTCCGCTTAGTATTGAGTCAGGCCAAGGGTTCACTTGGGGCCAACAATGGTTCTCGAGTGCCGGCCATGTCCAGGTTATAGGCTCAGGATGTGACATATATAAGGCTGTCATAGTGAGGGCTTAAGTTATTCCCTAAGCCCTGAATCTGTAGTTTCAATTAGTAAGATCAAAGCCTGGATTCTTACACAATAATTCATGATTTTCAAATTTAATTTATATTACTGTTGTTAAATTCTTGATTTCATTATAGAGATTTCATTATTTCATATTATTAATGATCTTTCATTGTTTTTCATGCTTAATTTACCTCATGAACCTATTTTGCTAAGAGTTGTTTGAATAAATTGATATACTATCTCCTATGCATGATTTTCATGAGTAAAAGTAAATTACATGTCTTAAAGTTGTATCCTAGTAAGAGATTTAGGAAACCATGAATTTCTTCAAGATCATTGTTTTTAGAATGACAGGAATTGTTAGTTTAAAGAAAACATAACTTAGTATTGAGAAAATACAATGAGTTTTTCATAAAGCCTAGTCTATTAAAGCAAGTTTAGTACATTTATACATAAGCATTTTTAGTATTAACTCAACACAAAGACTATCAGTTTTCCCCTATAGTGGGACGTTTTCCCTAAATGAGACATAATAAAGTTATTAAGCATTATTACATTATTTTAGGAGTAGTATTGAACATTGAATCAGAGCATTCAGACCATCCAAACCCCATAAATGTGCCGCCAGTAGGATATGAATGTGATATTGATTAAGGTAACTCCTCACTAAGCCCTTGGTATGGGCACATATATTGGATAAATTGATTAGTTCATCCTATACTCTGACAAATTATAAGATTACTCTAGATGTGTTTACTTGAATGTACAAGTGTGGTTACTATTCAATGTGATTATGGTTGTGTTGTATGTTGATGACTGAGAACGGCACCACACCGATACATATATCTTTATTGGATAGGGTACCGTGCTAGTACATGTATATGTATTGGATGGAATGCCACGTCGGTACATATATATTGTTGAATCTGGTACCACACTGTTACACATATTTAGTTAGATGGCATATTATGTCGGTACATATTAATATTAATCAGAAACCATGCCGGTACAGTAACAATAAGAATGGTTACCACGTTGGTACACTAACAATTTATCTATGGGTTCCATGAGAGAACTAGGTTTATTGTTGTGTTATTGGAACGGTGTGATGAACTTGGTTTTGTTGTGAGTGCTATGTTGGGGTGAAGATTGGAAGTTCGGGCTGTGTTATAATTGTGTTTGTAAATGTACATTTATGTATTTGCTAAATTGTGTTACTTGTTTATATATTTCATATATCTAGGGCATGATTAAGGCAAGGGTTTGGCATAAGTGCTCGGGGGGGGGGGGGTTTTTTTGGGGT
>NW_006239049.1:1047214-1063017 GCF_000226075.1 Solanum tuberosum | reverse complement strand
ATGGGGGCGGGGGGGGGGGGGGGATTCTATATGTGATATGATATGAGGATGTAAGTGACCTTGATGGTAGAGTTAGCAGCAGAAGAAGGTGGGTGACTTGAGGTGAGATGTGTGTGTCCTAATGATATTTTTAAGTTATTATTCTTGATTATGTGCATGATATTATATGGTGGATTCGGGTCGACCAATGATGTCTACCAGTATGTGTTATTTATACTAAGACTATTCTTGTTATGCCACCTGGCGTTGTATGATTGCAAGAGTCAGTAATGTTTCTTGGGTAAAGGCGATGATGACCTCTGACCGCTTCAACTTCTCTTTCCTTATGGTGTGAGTTGTGTCGTATTTTCTTTTATGTGTTGTACTCTCTTAGTAGCGCTTGTACATGTTTAGACTAGTTCAATGGGAAGGTTTTCAGTTAATTGTAAAAAGATGATTCCTACATCCAAATTTTATGTTTCTTTCAACATATTAAAGATGTTCCTTATGTTTTATTAAGTTCTGCATTGGTGTTTCTAAAAATTGGGTGGTAAGGGTTCTACTATCTAGGTGTTAGAGTGGGTGTTTGCACGATCCGGTGGGTTGAGTCGTGATACAGAGATTGAGGATAGAGAATGTTTTAATTAGGATTGAAGACGTGAATTAACAGATATATTATCAACAATTGCTCTATTCTAGCTATTTGTTTGGTTGTGGTGTATCTCACATAAAAAATGGTACAAAATTTTTAAATAGTGGAATTTGAAGTAATTATTTGAAAGTATAGGTAAGATTAATTTATGTGGTATGAATGTATGTCTAATTAGGTAGTTCTTTTTTCATATTTATTGCAAGAATCTTAAACACTTTAATCAATGTACTCCCTCTCGTTTGTTTAAAAAGGAATGATCTAGTTTTACTTCATACAAAGTTTATGAAAATAAAAAAGAAATATACCACGTGGAAAAATAAAGGTATGTCAAATATACCAATATTTCTCTTTAATCTTTTGACCTAAAATATACCATGTGGATAATCTCTCTCTCTACCTATATATATATATATATATATATAAGAGAATGTTAGACCTGCTGATGTGACATGCTTCTAAGGGGTAGAAACCTATTTATTTTATACCACATGGATTCTTACACCATGATTCATGATTTTCGAATTTATATTATATTCCTATTGTTAAATTCTTAATTTCATTATAGAGATTCCATTATTTCGAATTATTAATGATGTTTCATTGTTGTTGATGCTTAATTTACCTCATGAACCCTATTTTGCTAAGAGTTGTTTGAAAATCTTGATATACTATCTTTTATGCATGATTTTCATGAGTAAAGTAAATTTCAAGTCTTAAAGTTGTGTCCTAGAAGAGATTTAGGAAAACATGAATTGCTTCAAAAGCATTATATTCAGAATGAAAAACATTGTTAGTTTAAAGAAAATATATTTTAGTTTTGAGAAAATACAATCAGTTTTTCATGAAGCCTACTCTTTTAAAGAAAGTTTAGTACAATTATAAAGAAGCATTTTTAGTACTAACTCAACACAAAGACTGTCAGTTTTCCCCTTAAGTAGGATCGTTTCCCTAAATGTGACATCATAAAGTTATTGAGCATTATTACATTATTTTGGGAGTAGTATTCAGCACCAAATCGGGTATGGATTCAGACCATCGAAACCCCATAATTGTATGGCCAGTAGGATATGATTGTGTCGTTGATTGGGGCAACTCCTCATTAAGCCCTTGCTATGGTCTCAGATATTGGATCCATTAGTTAGTTCATCCTATACTCTAACAAGTTATAAGATGACTGTAGATGTGTTTACTTGAATGTACAAGTGTGGCTAGTATTCAATGTGATTATGGTTGTATTGTATGTTGATGATCGAGAACGGGTACCACGCCGATACATATATCTTTATTAGATAGGGTACCATGCTAGTACAAGTATATCTATTGGATTGAATACCAAGTCGGTACATATATATTATTGAATCGGGTACCACACCATTACCTATATTTATTTAGATCGAATATCATGCCGATACATATTATTAGTAATCAGAAACCATGTCGGTACATTAAAAATAAGAATAGTTACCACGTCGGTACACTAATAATTTATCTATGGGTTCCATGAGTGAAACATGGTTTCTTTTGGACATATCTCTGTTATAGTTGACTCCAAGTGAAGTAAACGGTTGAAAGTGTTGATATGTACCACCAGCAAAACAAAATTCCGCTCAGCATAATCATATAAGTTTATTCATACTTCTCTTATTTTTGGCATTACCTGCACATGCCATTTAATCTTAACAGTCGGGAAACAGAAAGCAAGAAGGAATGATCCAAGTGCAGATTTATGTTTATACTGACCATCAGTCGAAATCTCTGTAAATTTTAGAGCGTGTACATTTTCCACCTCTAAGAATTTGTTTGATTCTCCCTACTTCAAACTCAGATAAAAGTTACGGGAGAAGATTAAATGTGCACTCCTTTTAGCCAAATTGAAATTAAACTTAAGCTTATTCGAACGACGAAACCTCAACCATCTTGTACAACATTTCAAAATTAAAGGGCTGCACAAATGTCGGCGTTGTTCTTATAAGAGTTTACTTGCAAAATTCATTCAGATTGTGATTGTTACACAAATGCTTGTTCGACTGAGTACGACTTCAAGTTCACTTACACAATGAGGATAAGGATTTCTTTGCTTCCTTCTCGTACGAATGAAATTAAGAAGGTATTGGTCTGAAGATATCGACAAAGATAGACGTTATGCAATTGATACTTGTATGTGCGCATTATGAAGAGGCAGAAAATTTACCCTAATCATGAGCATAATGTTTAAGCCTGATATAGAAACAATCAAACAGTGGCTTAAAGCTCTTATCATTCGAAGCTCTTATCATTCAAAAATTTCTTGGAAACAGACCAAGAAAATCCGAACCTGCTCAAGTACTTGGCATAACGCAACTGCTTGAGTACATCTCAAATAAGTTATTAGTGTAGATCATGAGGTGTTGCAATGGAGAACAGATCATCAACAACATACCCAATGTTATCCAATAAATGGAGTTTGGAGAGGGTAGAGTGTACGCAAACCATACCTCTACCTCGTAGAGATAGAGAGGTTGTTTCTGATACACCCTCGGCTTAAATAATGCATAAATAGAAATGTGTCGCAATAAAATCAAATTGCTCTGGATCATTATTGCGCATATATGTAAAAATATTATTTTACCTGTTAATCTACTAGCAATAGCAAAGTCTTTATCATGGATTGACATGCACAATGGACAGAGTACATAGTTCTTTCCTCATTAGCAAATGAAAGAACAGCTCGAATACATTTTTGTGGATCGATATTCGCTATCAATGCACTAATTTCATTTTCCCCTCACTCAGACAAGAGAGAAAGAGCTTCATCAAGAACTTAGATAACCTATCAAATCGTGTCCTTTCTTCCACTGGTTTCAACCCACTAATCGAGCTGTGAAATATGTACAGCCCTTGCAGACAATGAGCAGGAAGACTAGGTTGATTGTCTCCCATAACTAGATTCCAATCACCTGCAAGCCACAACATCAAGGTTGATAATCAAATATATGTTAAACTTTAATCTCCCAGTTAGAAATCTAGGTGCTTTTTAAAACAGAGCTATTATAACGTAATCATATAAAATATATTATAGTTCTCATTGACTATGCTGTAAAAAAGAGATAACAGAGTATCTCATTATCTTCACTTTAGTAGTCAGACTAAACTTCCGGAGAGAGTGCAGAATGAGCTGTTGTGAACTCTTTAATGAATATATCAGAAAAAGTTCACACACAGGAAATTGACTTGGATGTATTCATCAAGTACATGTAACATCAACACAAATTTTGATTGGAATACTATTAGACTGATTGTAGGAACTTACCAACTAGCTATTCGGTTACTATTTAGTGCTTTAGATAGAATAAAGATCCTAGCAACACAAATGTTTGTTGAACTGAACATTTTGAGTACAACTTCAAGTACACTTACACAATTACGAGGATAAGGATCACTTTGTTTCCTCCTCTTTTGGATGAAAAAAAAAAGATGTTTATTGAAGATATCATCAAAGATAGACGTTATGCAATTGATGTTTGTATTGTGCACATTATGAAGAGGCGGAAAGTTATCCCTTATCAAGGTGAATTGTTGAAGATGCAACAAAAACTGGATTTCTATATAAGAGGGAGTTTCGTCGTACAACCAAGAATAGTTCCATCATTTAGTTTCTTTTTGGATTTTCATGTGGCTTGCACACAGTAACAACTCACGTGTGTTTTTTCCCTCTTCCCGCTAACAGTTATCAAGGAGCAAAACTGGGCACTATTTTTGCCCTTTTTGTTTCTTAACTGAAACTTGAGGAGATAGTTACTTTAGGAAATCTTTCATGGAAGTAGACGCTTTATATTCTTGAACTTTAAGAGCTCATTGTGAATAGAGTTTCCATGTGATGAAAAGGAAGAAGAGCTTCTTTGGAGGACTATTTTCACTTAATGATAGGGGAGAGACAAACACAACACGCTAATGCAATGAAATTCTGAACAGAACAGAAGGCCCGAAGTTTAGGTTGGAAAATGCAGAGAAATGTGAAATATGAAAGTTTATAGTTATGAAAGAAGAACATAAACATGAAGGAACAAGAACAGAGAGAAAAAGAGAGGGAGTACCTGAGGAATTGTTCAACACCATTCTTGAAGGGATCACCAAACTACACATCTCATTGCACGTGCCTTTGCCTTTTCTACAGACAGAACTTTAATTATGTGGTCAATTATGAGTACTTATTTTATTGAAGAATATGCCAAACCTGATTAAAGAAGAGAGCAAAATGTACTAGCTCGACAGCATGATCAACGTAAGCATCCTCGCATATATGATTTAGAAGGATTCAGTCAATAGCCATTCAAAATGTAGGTTGAATATGTCTGAACAATTTAGAACTGATCAGAAACATAGTTGTATCAATCAAGTAATGTAATTCGAATGCAACAGTTTAGTAAACTGGGTATAATCATGTATAAGAATCGTATTTCTCATAACAAAGGCATACCTTTACTTGTTAATGCAACAAAGTAACCTGAATATGAAAGTTCTTAGTTGTTTTGCTGATGTTTCTGTGAAGTAAATGTGAGGAACATTTGTTGATTCATAGACCAAATTGTAAAAATCTGAATGGTACTAGATAGGAAAACTTCAGGTGACATTTTAAAATAGAACTATAGAAGAGTAAATCAACTGTTTTCTAAAAGAAGTTAAGCATACAAATTCTTACCTGTTGTTAGCTAATTGAACGCTTTCCGAATAATTTCTTCATAGACTATGTTGTATGTGTAGTGATCATCGTTGCTTTCAAAGGTCAATGGTCAAATTAGCAGCTTCACGCCTTTTGAAGTTTTAGCTCTCGATAAAGCAACATACAACTAACCATGGGAAAATACAGGCTCGCGCAAATAAATTCCAAAAAAGTCCAAAGTTTGACCTTGAGCTTTATTTATAGTCATAAAAAAACTTATGCGTATTGGAAATTTTGTTCTTTTGAAGGGAATTGACAAAATTTCATTTTCTGAAGCTAATAAAGGTATTCTTCGAATTAAAACATGCTTGCTCTGAAAGTCACCGCTATCAATTTTTGCATTTATAACATGTGTTTTGAAATTACAACTTGTTAATCGTGTACTGTTACACAAACCTTCAGAAGGATTTAAATTTTGTAGTAACATCACTCGGCAATTTTATTCTAAAGTCAATTTGTAAGGTGGCAAATTAGCTGGATTTAGAGTATGGACATAATCTTCAAACTGACTTTGATCATTTGGTTCAATAGTTTCATCAATTGCAATAAATAATCTTGCAGTATTTGGAAATTCAGATATTAGCTAATCATTTATTTCATGAACATAATCATTTTTGGTTGTCAAAATCACATGAGAAGGAGGAAGAATCACGAAACAATGAGTCTATACTAGGGTATGTTACGTTAAATAACTCTTGTAAGGATTGTTCTTCAGTAGTAAAAAGAATGAGTAAAGAATTGGAAATTTCAACTTTATAATGGGAGTTAAGTTTTTCTTTTCCGTCACCAATTCTCATCAAGTACTCTGAAAAAGTAGGATCTGTTTTTGCGCACATATTCTCTTATAGGTGTACTTTTTTAAGTTGGTTGCAGATTTCTGAGTATAATAAACTTTGAGAAATGAAGTCTTCTTTTTTCCCATTTCGAACAACGGGAAGGGTTTGTCAAAAATCACCTCCTAAAACGACCACTTTTCCACCAAAAAGCATTCTCGTATCCATCAAATCATTTAATAGTAAATCAAAAGCTTCAATGGTTTTTGCTTTAGCCATTGATCCTTCATCCCAGACAAATAGTTTTTTATCCCGAATCAAACATGCAAGTGAGCTTTGTTTGATGACATTGCAACTAATATTTTCATCGACAATAATAGGTATCTTAAAATGTGAGTGAGCAGTTCGTCCTCCAGGAAGAATAGAAGTTGCGACACCAGAACTTGCAGTTGCTAATGCTACAAATCCTTTAAATCTTATTGTTGCTAATAAACTTCAGTATAACAAACTTTTGCCAGTTCCTCCTGGACCATCAATAAAAATGCTCCTGCTGTATTAGAAAATATTCTATCAACAATTATAGTATAAGCTTTTTGTTTTTCTCTAGTTAGATTTTTCTCCAATAACAAATCGTCTTCGGAAACTCTTATACTTCTCTCAAAATGAACATCTTTTACCTCTCTTTTGATTACCGAAGGTTGAATATTCTCTGGAACAAGCTTATATTGATTTATATCATGTCCCATTGAGTGTAGCTCATCATAATATGGTTCAAAACGAGCACAGTGTGTCCAATAGACCAAAAGTATTTTGTAGAAGGCGCAATTTATAAGGAATTTCCATGGGAATGTAACGAAGCTCCGGGAAGAATGAGGTGGCTAGTGGATCACTGTTTACGCCTGAGTTTAGTAGGGATCAACAACGGTCTACGATCACTTTTGGTAGTTACCTACCACCTAGGTTTCAATCTATTGAAGAAGAGAAGGAAGAGTTGCAGTCTGATTTGGATTCGCAAAAGTCGATCCACCTGGAGGCCTATGGTGGAACTACAATGGACTCACAACCAGCGATGAGGAGGCTACAATTTTCAGGGGTAGAAACTTCTGGCCAGATCTGAAGCGAACGACGACTCTGGAACAGGTTGAGAGATTGGAAAATGGGAAGGTGCAAAGGTGAAAATCACTTGAATATATACCTTCGTGCTTCAGAAATGGTAAGAAATGTGTAACGATTGTACAAGATGACTTGAATGAAAATACAAGCTATTGGAAGTCTGCATTGATTGGGTTTGTTATATGTGATACTCCATACATGAAATCATTGAGAATTTTATCCGTGATAACTGGAAAAAGCACAATATGCCTCAAATTCTGCTCCATGACGAGGGTTACCTTGTGTTCCGGTTTGATACTGAAGAGGAATGTGAACATATCCTTCATTAGGGTCCATACACATTAAAAAATAAACCATTCATTCTACAAAAACGGGAATTGAACTTTGAATTTAACCCTAATTGTATCACCACAATTCCTTTGTGGGTTACTTTACCTGGGTTACCGGTGGGATACTGGTCAAAGGATGCTCTAAGTAAGGTCACTAGTGCGATTGGAAAACCTCTCCATATGAATAATTTTACAGCTGATATGACACGGATTTCTTATGCGCGGATTTTGGTGGAGGTCGATGTGGCTCAACCTTTCCCAGACAACATTGATATCTCGACCCACTATGGGGAATTTTAACAATCAGTGGTGTATGATTCGCGTCCTAAGTTCTGCTCCAGCTGTATGAAGTTTGGACATGAGCTTTCGTAGTGCTGGAACAAGATTGAAGAGGAATTTCAGGAAAAGAAAAGACGAAAAAGAAGTAACATGAGGAGACCTAAGCTACCTATATGGAAACTAAGGCAGGATCAAGCTACTAATGATGAGAATAGGGTGGTTCAGACTACAATTCCATCGATAGAAGAGACAAAAATGAGGTTGAGTCTAAGGAACCTAAGCCAGAGGCAACATCTGGTTGCTTGATACGATCGAATATCCCAGTCCTTAATAGCTTTCAAAGCCTCGCCATGGAGGCATCCACAAGCACAGGCGTCCCCAAGGGTCTTCACCCACCATGAGATTAGTTACGTGGATTGTTCGGGGGCTGAATCAGTCCTTCAAACAGAAAGAAGTTAGGCTCTTTCTGATTGATAATAAGGTGGATGTGGTGGGACTCATTGAAACTAAAGTAAAAGAGAACAAGACTCAAAACATTACAAATAAATTGGGTACTGACTGGAAACATTGCTGCAACTATCCATTGGGAAAGAATGGCAAAATTTGGTTACTTTGGAGGAATTTAGCTCAAATACAAGTGGAGAAGCTAAGTGAGCAATTCATCTATTGTTCTCTCAGTCATAGTGCTAGTGATATTAAGAGTAAACTCACAGTTGTGTATACCAAGAATGACAGTCCTACCAGAGATCAACTTTGGTTAGAATTGATTGGGATGGGTAGACTAATTCAAGAGTGATAGATTATAGCGGGAGACTTTAACAATGTTTTATCATCAGGTGATAGGTTGGGTTCCTCTGTGTTGCCAGGTGAAACTCAAGACTTCCAAGACTGCATAGTCACATTGAAGCTTACAAAACTGAAAGCCATAGGGTGTCATTATACGTTTTGTAATAAACAGCAGGGTAATAGTAGAGTTTACTCGAAAATAGATTGGGCGTTTGGTAACCTCCCCTGGATGACAACTCATGGTCATGTGGAGGTTGATTACCTAGGAGCTGGTATTTCTGATCATTCCCCTATTCTGATACAAGTGTGCCCTCCTCCTTATTCAAATCCTAAGACATTCAGTTTGTTCAAAACAGTGCTAAATCATCCAGATTTTGGTAGGCTAGTTGACGAAAGTTGGAAGAAGCAGACTCCAGGGACAACAATGGTACGATTATGGCCAAAAACTGAAATATGTGAAATTAGGATTAAAGAATTTGAATTCCTACATGGCATCTTATGGTCAGAAATTGATACAGGCAAGACAAGAGTTAGAGATTGCTCAGAGCAGTTTAGTTATAAATCCCCTATGTCCAAGACTAATAGAAAAGGAGAAACAGCTGCTAGAAGAAATCAGGAAATGGAGTGATGTCGAGACTCTAGTCTTGCAGCAAAAATCTACAGCAAACTAGATAAAAAGTGGAGATGCTAATAAAATGTTTTTTCATGCTCAGGTGAAGATCAGAGAGAGCAAAAACTCCATTACTTCAGTTTATGATAATGCAGGTACAAAGGTGCAGGACCCTTAAATGGTGGAAGCTGAATTTATTAGATTTTATTCAGAACTAATGGGAACAAGAGCTGAAAATCTACCATGTCCTAATGATGCATTCATTAGAGAGGGGCCTTGTCTAATATATGAACAGAAGTGCAGGCTAGTGGTCCCTGTAACTGAAGAAGAGATCATGCTTGCCATCAAGAGTATGCCGACTGATAAGTCTCCAGGGATTGATGGATTTCCAATTGAGTTTTTTGTGAAGAACTGGACAGTAGTAAAACTAGATGTGGTTCAGGCTATCCAAGATTTCTTTCATGTGGGTAAAATGCTTAAAGCCTTTAGTTGTACATCAGTTACTCTTATCCCTAAAATCCCTAATCCTGCCCAGGTAAAAGACTACAGGCCTATAGCTTGTTGCACCACATTCTATAAGATCATTACAAAAATCTTAACGAACAGAATGAAGCTAGTGGTTGATCATATTGTTAGTCCTCCACAATCTGCTTTCATAAAGGGGAGGAGTATTATTGATAATGTACTGATTAGTCATGAAATCCTAAAGTGGTACACTAGGAAAGGGCAATCTCCTCAATGTGTTATGAAGGTAGACCTAAGGAAAGCTTATGATTCCATTGAATGGTGCTTCTTAGAATCAATCATGGCAGAGTTGGGATTTCCTTACTTATTCATAAAGTGGGTGATGGCTTGCATTACTTCAGTATCATACTCATTACTGTTTTTTGGAGGACTCACAGCACCTTTTGAGGGTAAGAAAGGAATCAGACAAGGGGACCCTATGTCTCCTTACCTTTTTGTGCTTGCTATGGAATACATCCAAAAGGAACTCTATCAATTGGATAAAAGCATTGGTTTCGAGTATCATCCGAGGTGTAAAAGGTTGGGGATCACTCATGTTTGATTCGCAGATGACATGTTGCTCTTTTATAAAGCTGAGGTGAACTCTATTTAGATGCTACATGATGCTTTCACAAGATTTTCTAAAGCTTCAGGGCTGCAGGCTAACACAGAAAAAAGTTGTATATATATGACTGGGGTGAAACCTAGGGTGAAATAGGAAATTCTTGGTCAGCTTGGTTATCAAGAAGGTGAGCTACCATTTAAATATTTGGGGGTTCCACTATCCTCAAAGAAACTAACTGAGGCACAATGTTTACCAATAGTTGAAAAGATAACTGCAAGAATTAGGTGTTGGTCAGCTAAATTGTTGTCCTACGCTGGAAGGACTCAATTAATTAGATCAGTTATTTTTGGCATTCAAACATATTGGGGACAAATTTTTCTGTTGCCTAAAAGAATTATGAAGATGATAGAGAGTATTTGTAGAACCTACTTATGGACAGCTAATACTCTGAATTCCAAGAAGGCCTTAATATCTTGGGCAAAGTTATGTAGTCCTACAGTTGCAGGCGGCCAGAACATAATAAATATGGTACTATGGAATCAAGCAACTATTCTTAAGCTACTGTGGGCAGTAACAAAAGAGAAGGAGAGCTTGTGGATAAAATGGTTGCAGGTATATTATATGAAAGGGCAATCTGTTGAAGTATGCTCCATCCCAACAAATGCTACTTGGGTGTTGAGAAAGATTGTTGAGGTTCAAAAAATCATCTTGAATACACAACACTTGCAAGGTGATCTAAATAGCAGGCTAGCACTGATGGTCCACAATGGTAGATTCTCGATCAAAAAGATGTACATTAGCCTACTCCCTATTTACCAAAAGATGCCATGGAAGAGTATTGTTTTGCATCCCATCATTCATCCCAGATTTAAATTCACTTGTTGGCTGGATGCTTGGCAAAGAGTCGCTACAGCTGATAGACTATTGAAAATTGGTATCCATGTCCCTCTTGAGTGTAGCTTCTGTAATAATGCAATGGAGACTGTTGAACATTTGTTTTTTGATTGGACTATCACAAAGGATTTATGGGCACGTTTGCTGATTTGGTTAGGCTTTACAAGAAGTATTGATGGCTGGAAAAATGAACTACTTTGGGTTAATGCTCAAGCTAAAGGTACATCTGGAAAAGGTGCGTTGGTTAGTTGTTATTTCGTCACACTGGTAGCATTGCTCTGGAGGGAGAGGAATAAAATCAGATTTGAACAGGGTCAGCTTCAAGTGGACAAGTTCTTAAGAGAAATTGCCTATCATCTTCATGTGAGAGCTCAAACTCGTCCAAGATGGAAGGCTGCTCTTACCTTGATAGTTGGAATTCCGTAGTCATAGGCTGACACTGGTCATAGTAGTTGTTGATTAGGTTCGAGATAGATTGTTTTGTTTTCTTATACATAGCGTCTGTTATATTCTTTTATATAGTTAGTAAGACTAGTATAGAAGGATGTGGTTAGCAGATTTGAGAAATAGGTGGTCTGCACGTATTTAATGTTGTAATGATTCACTTTAGTTTTGAAATAAAATGTTTCGTTTACCAAAAAAAAAATGCTTCAAAACTTTGTGTCAAACATCTCGCAGTTCAACACTTTTGGAGTTTTTAAAATCTTCAGACATAGACTCTTCAAATTGTTCCCATAACTCTTTTGGGTTTGTAGGATTACAGTAAACTAATAATGTAGCAAATAATCATCTTAAACTATATGGTAATTGATAACTTACAGCTTCAATCATACAGTCAACTAAGGTGTTATGAGAATATTGTAATTCCCTTTTTTCTGCAGATTCCCTAAATGTAGTACAATATGTTCCATTGACCATATGAAGATCTTCGTATGATTTTGGACCCCTGACATTCATAAGTAATAATCTTAGATACTATCTCTCTCCTTCTGTTGGATGGAATGTCACAACACGTCCAATAATTGTACGTTGTTTTCGATGTGTCCACATTTTATATGAAGTTGACCATACAAAGTATTGAAGAAACTCTTTGTATAATAGATTAAGTTGTTGAGCATCCTCATTTGTTTGGTTCATAACAAAGAATTCAGTTAACATTATTTTTCTAATCATTGGATTTCTTATTATTGTATTTATACTTTTAGTGCTTTTAAAAGAAACGCATTGTTGTGCTTCAAGATGTAACTGAAGATGGTAAGCAGTCGGAGTCATCTCATTGATAGGTTAACCAAACAAGCGCCATGTAACTTCAGGCAGAGAGACCCACCGAGCAGATTTATATTCTTTTATGTCATCAACCTCTATTTGTTTATCGTTCTCATGCACAAAAACAATTTTATCGTGTCTTCTGAATATATTTGTAAAGGTACTTCACAACTTTAATGTCAGAACATATTTTGACATTCATTTCACAATTAAACTTGGCAAGTAAAAATTGATTGTATGGTACGACCAAGGAGTTATCAAGATATTGCCCTTTAACTTTTATAAGTTCTCTTGTGTGTTGTCTTTTGTAAATGAGATATGAGTTTTTGCCTTTAAATGTTTGTGCAGCGAAATCTTTAGGATATTTAAATTTACAGTAGCCTTTACTTTTCATACATGGATTTGTAGGATTCAAATGACCACAAGGACCATGCATCATTTAATGTACAACAACTAAATGTAGGTAATCTTCTTTGTTAGAATCAGGTAATTTAGCACGAATAATTCTGTCATATAACTCATGTGTCAACAATTTATATTCATTAAACAGAATAATAAGGAAATGTGCATGTGGGAGACCACGTTTCTGGAATTCTATACTGTACATAAATGCAACAACCTTTCTGAAGATATTTCGTTTAAATATATTAGTTTTTAGTTCTTCGACATTCCCTCGAAATATTTTACTAATCAAATCATGTATGTTTTGTGCCTCATCAGCAGGTAACAAATGTTCATTTATTTCAGGCCACATTGGATTACAAGTCATTGTTAGAAATAAATTAGGTTTTCCGAAATGTTGTACCAAAGTGATAGCGTCAAGATATCTCTGATGCATATTTCTTGGTCCTCCGGTAAATGTGACAAGGAGGAATGTTTGTTTTCCAATTTTAGTAGCATCTCTTTCACCATGTATTAAGACATCTAGAAGACCTTGGAAAACTTCCATTCAAAATAAGTCTTGATTGAAGGAAAAGAAATCTAGCCTTTGTGTTTCAAGCTTTGAGAATACATCAACGATATAATGTAAGAGGTCATCATTTTCATCATCTTGCATTTAAATTTTGTAAGAATAATATTCACGGCAGGAGACATTTTTTTTTACTATTGTACACATGTTTTTAACACTGGGTATGTATTCCCATTCACAGTAGACATAACAGCTGGTTGTATTCTTTGGCTGTAGTATTTTCTTAATACCACAATGCCACTCAACTTGACCATATGGAAATAACAGTGGATATTGTAAGGGATCATAGAATCCAAGTAGTAATTAACTAATTGACTTTTATTATTGTGAGGATAAATATGAATATCAGGTTTCAATATAGTATGTACTCCTTCATCAACCCATATTGCTTAAACTTCTAATGTAGTAGGTAGGTTATATACTCGTTGATCTAAACCCGAATCACATGTTAGTGAAATGTAAAACTGTAATAGTTCTGGTACATCAGTTAGAGATTTCAAAAAGAAAGAGTATGCATTAACTTGCAGTATATTCATCAATTTTATCATCACAGTTTCCTGTAGTGGTGGCAAATGGGCGGGTTGGGTCAAAATAGGGCGTTTTGAAAATGGGTAAATATAAAATGAGTAATAATTCAACCCGCCCATATTTGATATGGGTAAAAATTGAATAGGTAATAAATGGGTTGGGTAAAATACTAGTTTACCCATATTTACCCATATTTTCATTAATAAATAGTACTTTACTTAAGAATTCAATATGGAGAAAATATGTTAATCTTTTATTAGATGAAAAATGTTGAAAATGTCATTTAGTTTTATTGTATCATAAAAATAAAAAAAATCCTATAACTTTTCAATATAAAATAAATTTATGTAATAACAAGATGAAAATATTTTAAAATTCAAATTAAATGAATATTTGCATTTTAGGACTAAAACTTGCTTAATGCACTTTAAGCAATATCAATACTAACACATGATTTGCTTATTTTACACTATTATTTATTATCCAATATAAAGTTAAACAAATAAAAAAATATAATTATAATTAACATAAGAAATGTACATTTAAAATATGTATTTTTGAAGGGTCAAAGACTTCACCTTTTCAATTATAGAGAAGAATAGTTAGTACAATAGAACAACATAAAAAGGAAGACAGTTACACTATTTTTAGTGATATCATGAATTTTCAGTAAATAAAAGTTGGAAGCTTAAACCATTTGGCTAATTCATATTTTACCCATATTTTACCCATATATTACCCATATTTTACCCATATTTTTATGGGTTGAATATGGGTATCAACCCATAATTTACCCATGTAAAAAATCTCTCACCCAACCCATTAATATATGGGCGGGTTACCAAAATATTGGCTCTTTTTGCTGGCACTAGTGTAACATCCGGCGATTTGAAATAATTATGAAGAGGCTTAGAATTGGAAATTTTCATTTTTGGAAAGATTTAAAATCTGGAAAATTTGGCTAAGTATGGAAAAAGGTGAGTTTTTGGCCAACTTTGATCAATCATAACTTCTATATTAGGATGAGTTAGGTGCAGTTCCAGTTATGGTTGCAAATCTTGTGGAATGATCTTTCCAACGCCACCGAGTTTGCTCGATTCCGAGTTTGTATGAGTGAGTTATGCCCTTTGTAAGTTGGGCAGTTGGCAGGGAAATCCGTCCGGAAAATTTAAGGGCATTTTGGTCTTTTCCCTAATCAATTCTTTTGATTATATTAAAGTGTTGGGCTGATTTTAGATCAGTTTTGTCCCATTTTATAAGAGTGAGAGTTAGGGCTTTTGAGTGAAGAAGAGAAGAAGAAGAGAAGAAGAGGAGAAAGAAGAGATCAAGCAAGCTTCCGTCGTGGATATCGTCGGGGGTGATCCCTACTAGGTATGTGAGTCCATAGGATTGGGTTGGTTCTTTCCCCCACCCTCCAAACTCATTTTATTGTCAAAGAAGGATTGGTTGTGTTGTTGAAGTTGTTGGTTGTGTTGTTGATGTTGTTGTTGGTGTTGTTGAAGTCCTTTGTTGTTTTGGGCATGTTTTTGGTTGTGGTTTTGAGTTAAATTTCTTGTATGTTGAGGGATTTGATGATCCTTAGTGCTTGGGGTTGAAACCATGGAAGTTTAGAAGGTTTAGAGTTGGAGAAAAGTCGAGTTTTCTGGGTAAAGGGGTGACGCGTCGCGCCTGCCAGTGTGCCCTAAAAGGGGTTCTGAAGTTTCCCCCTTGGAGCGGTGCGCCTAGCAGAGCGCCAGCAGGCTCCCTCTTAAATTCGAGGGCTGGCGCTCCGCGCCTTGCAGAGCGCCAAAGACCCCAACCTACCCCTTTCATTCCCCACTCTTTCATGCATGTTCCTTGGTATTGTACCTATGTTT
>NW_006239049.1:1011553-1046795 GCF_000226075.1 Solanum tuberosum | reverse complement strand
GGAACATTGATTCCAAGTGAGCCTTTGGGCTATATTTTGAGTAATTATCTCAACTAAAGAAAGATGTGCTTAAAGCACTTATGAGCTAAAGTATTTTTGGGAGTAGTCTTGAGCACCGAATTGGGGACATGAGTTCATATTAACTCAACTCTCCATAAGAACCATGTAGCCAACATGGGAGTTAACGGGTCATACTTTTTAGATGATCACGTAAGTTAAGCTAGTGGATCCACTTAGTAAAGTTAGCTTCCTATATCACGGCAAGGTATAGGATGGTCCTCGGGCAACGTGAGGTAAAACGTTGTATCACCACTTAGTTTCATAGTGGTGGTTATCTGTTAGAGAAACTCCCACAGTAGAAATTGCATGGTTCCTCGAGGGGTTTTGTTTGGTATGGATCGGGTTATGGGACTTCATTCATGCATTGCACAAGTAGACTTTGAGAGGAAGCATGGTATTTTCATGATATTATAAATATGATTTTTACGTCATGTTTTAAGAGTTTTACAATCTTTATATATTGCATGTGTCTTATTGCTTTATATATTGAGTTCAGTTATTAATGAGTCGAACAGAACCAAGGTAAGTGTTCTCTTGTAATCTTTTCAAGCTTAAGTTGTGGTTTAGCTTTCCAGCTCGCATACTCGTACATTTCATGTACTGACGCCAGTTGGCTTGCATGTTATGACGATGCAGACACAGGTACCCCGGATCAGCATCCAGCACGCCGTTGATCCAGCTGAGCACTCCAGAGTCAGTGGTGAGCCTCCTTGCTTTCCGGAGGACTCAGATATTTTATTTCTCTTAGTTTTGCGTTATCAGGATGTTGCGGGGTCTGTCCCAACATCCATCTCAGTATTTTTAGAGGCTTCATAGAAAGTCAGTCAGTTAGTATTGAGTCTCTCATCTATGTATATATATAATATTCTATTTTGAGACTCGAGTAGCCTTTTTGGCCAGATTTTATCAGTTGGTTGTTTTATAACCTTTCATTGCATTATGTCACGCTGTCGAGTTAAGTTTCCGCTGAGTTAAGAAAGCCAGGCCAAGGGTTCGCTTGGGGCCAACAATGGTCTCCGAGTGCCGGTCCCGCCCAAGGTGTAGGCTCGGGGCGTGACAACTAGTTTCCTGAATTCTAGCGGAACAAGCAATTCTATTTGCCACCTCATTTTCATTGTCATTGAAGTATAGTTGTATGTTTTTTCGCTTTCCAGTTGCAGGGTACAAATCATCAATGAAGTGGTACATTTTTCCTTTAACTCTAAAGGTATAAATACCATGATATCTCTTAACCAAATCTTTGTCATAGTTTACCCCAAGCGAAGTAAAAGCGAACATATTTTTGTATGTCATAACATACATTCAAAAATGTTGAGACTCTTCGTAAGTATTAAAAAAAAAATCTCGTAATTCTGTAGGCATTTTGTGTGATGTAAGCTTAATTGAGCCATTATCTCAACAAAATCTAGGCGATTCATAATAAAATATTTTTGCATCACAAAATTTACAATTTGGGACAACTTTGAGAGGTGTATACTCATATTAAGATTCATTAACATTTATGTGACGACCTCTGTTGGGTCTAATTCCTAAATATCACATAATTTGTTAGAGCTAAAAGGAAGTGAATACTATTCTATTTAAGGAAAATGGTGATCAAGACAAACCTCTATTTGATACATTGGTTAAGGTAAGAGTATAGGGGTCAGGAGATGTGTCTGATGTGGATCCTAATTATAGAAGTAGTTATGGATTAGAGAAGCAAATGCTTTATGGCATCTGGAAGCTAACAAAAATAGTAGGATTGTTATAACTTATCTGTTTCAAAGAATATCATCTTCACGAATCCATTAATCCCAAAGAAGCTGATGTAGATGATGAACCTGATGAGGGACCTGGTCCGGTAGATAATGCTGAACAAAGATGATGCAGTTCAAACTGATAATGTGAATTGAAAAAAGCAAAGTATGACTGTTGGTTCCCCGACCAGCTGATAGATTGTCCAAGTTCCTCTTCAACAATGGTTTCAACAGAGGTAAAATTGACAAAATCCTCCTTTTGAAATCACAAGAAAAAGAATTGATGATTATTCAAGTATATATTGATGATATCATCATTGAATCAACCCTTGAGGTGTTGTGTGATGAGTTTATTGCACTCATGAATAGTGAGTTTTGAAGTGAGAATGATAGGAGAATTAAATTTCTTCTTGGAGTTGCAGATCAAGCAAACTTCTAAAGGTAGCTTCGTTTGTCAAGAAAAGTACACCAAGTTGCTGAAGAAGTTTCACATTATGGATGCCAAGCCAATTGATAATTTTGTGGTGACAAACTCGAAGCTGGATGGTGATGGATCTAGTCCATATTTTAATGATACAAGCGTTAGAATTTATGCAAGATTCCTAGCATGTCCAACATAATCACATTTGAAGGCTGCTAAGAGAATCCTAAAACATTTGATGAAGGCAGGGACCTGGTTCTACTCTATCTATCAGAAGATTTTTTGTTATTTGGAGGAATATGGTGATACTGATTATTCTGGGTATCAAGTTGATAGAAAAAAGTAGGAATGGCTCATTTTTTGGGCTCATATCTCATTTCATAGGGAACTAAAAATGCAAGATTCGGTTTCTCTTCCAACAACTGAGGCACGATATGTAGCAGATGCAACTATGAAGAGGGACCGGGTCGAGATAAACAAATTGAAGTTGGGGATGCTGAAATTTGACTGAATGGATCCTGGCTTAATCAATCAACCCTCTTATGACTATGCAAAGTGAGCACGTATCCTTTCTTTTCAGTTATGTATGTTTTAGCAATTTCAGTCTTATACCTTTTGTAGGTATACACACATGGCAGAATTGTTGAAGGAAATGGGAGGTCAGGATAGATCTAGGCAATTACATTCAAATTACATGGAGGGACCCGGTCCATTCTCGAAGGTTAGCACTCTTAACATTAAATTTTGAATTATACATGAGAACCGTTGCAATTGCCACATTTCTGTCATTTAGAAATCTAACCATTGTCTCATCATTTGAATACCAAACGACACCTCCTTCCACATTATACACCATTTCACCTCCTTTATACTAAATATTTCTTTCAATCTCCCAAGGAATTCTTCCCCTTCCAAAATCTGAAATTTTCAAAACACTTCAAAATGTCTAAACCCTTTGTGCCTACTGGAGAATTTTCTGATGAAGAAATTCTTGTGTGTGAAAAGGGACCAGGTTCGGCAAGCAAAAAAACAAAAGGTGGAAAGATGATGTCCAAAAAGGAAAGGGTTGATATTCTGAGAAATCAAAGTATTCTAAATGGGAGGGTGTCTGACCTTGAAATGAAAAACAAAATCTGGAATGTGGATGTGTTGAAGGGAAGATACGAAGCACGAGTAACGTGTCTAAGCTGTTGCTGGAACATGTTAAACTCAAGCTTGCTATGGAAGCTATGACATCTGCTCTTGCTAACAGGGATACTAAAATAGTTTGTTTGAAGGCTTAGCTTCTGAAAGCACAATCAGAGGGACCAGGTTGAAAAGAACTGACAACATTGAAGTTTCAACATGAAGCCCTGACAGCAAAGAGAGCTGAACTTCAAGAGAGGCTTCTGAAAAACCATGCTAAGGGAGATGATCTACTAATCCTATTCTTTGAATCCCTTGCTCCTAATCCATCCCCTTTTTTCCTAAAGTCACATGTCAGTCCTCATTCCTTTTTCCAATCGAAACTGAATGGGTATTGTCCTGGTTCTCATTCATAATAATATTTGCAATGCTTTGATTGCTAATATTTTAATTATGAATGAAAAAAGCCTTATTTCTACTAACTTGTCTCATTACTTTATGCATTTTTACTCATGCTCAATGTTTCCCAAGTGGCCATGAATTTGCTTGAACTGCATTTCTGTTAACTTGGTTTACTACTTTAACCCTTTTTATAATGTCAAAAAGGGGGAAATTGTTAAGGTATGAGATCAATGTTAGCTAATTGAAGATGACATGGTCATGTTGCTGATAGGGGGAATCACTGCTAGTTACTTGAAGAGGATATGGTCACGCCGATAGGGGGAAGAAGCTAAACAAGTTTGTCATCATCAAAAAGGGGGGAAATACTATTTTATTTATGATGTGAAGTTCTGATGATTTAACATACTTTGGCGATGATGAAACAAGTGGACCAATTCAGTTACCTGAAGAGTCATGCTGACAGGGGAACTGGTGAAATGGGGAAGAAGGTTAATAAGTCTGTTATCATAAAAAAAGGGGAAAATATTATTTTGGAGATGATGTTAAATTTTGATTATTTAACAAACTTAGGGATCTAACAAGGGACCAGATCCAGGAAAGGGTCTCATGTTATTAGGACTGTCGATAGGGGAAATGAATGAATAAACTCAATGTGAGGAATATTTGTGTGTCATCATCAAAAAGGGGGGAAATGTTTTATTCTATTTGTTTCGATGATCCTCACAAATGCCGGGACCTAGTCTCTGACACAGTTCTCTTGTCCAAATTCAAAATGGTGTACAACTGTAAAGATGTCTTGTCAGGTTGGTTGGTGTAAAGTGCAGCGTACTTCACCAATAAGAAGGGCAGACGAGGTTGTTTGTTTTAGTGGTCAAAACTCTTGTTGGTGACTAATATACACATCAATAAACATACTACACTATTTATTCAAAGAGAGAGAGAGAGCTAGCAAGTCTTTTCAAGAACACACTGCAAGGGAATTGATCCCAGAAAAACTGCGAATGTGAAAAAGACAAAAAGACAAATGTTAGAAAGCTGCCAACTCTGATGTGGTTAGTGCACAACTTTTGAGAGAAGCAGTCTTTCAGCCAATGGTGTCATCCTAAGAGGTTTGCGTCCATTTTTATATAGTTTCTTCTCACAAGACACAAAATTAGGATTTGGCAAAAAAGGAATTGAATTTTTGAAAATTCAGAAGCTTACAAAGAGAAGGTCGTCTTCAAGGAATAACATCGATCATACTCAACAATAGACCTGATAGAGTGTTAAAGAGTCTTTGTTGTATTTTGAGCTTTCTGTCTTATGTGCTTACATTGTAAATCTACTCATAAGTTATAAAGTATAGTAGATCAGTTGCTTGTCTAATTCCTTAGTTTTATTCGTATTAACTAGAATTAGTTAGTCGAATCATCTTTGTTTTAGTCAAGCCTCCTTACATCATAATTTTGATGTTCTCTTGGGTAGAGTTGCCTAGGAGTGTCAGCTAGAGTTAGTTGATGTGTGGTGCAACCGAATTGCTGCTCATTTATGCTCTTATCTTGGAGATCGGAGTTGGTGGCTAGAGTTAGGCTTGTGGGGTTCTTGAAGTCTAGATCAACAAGAGTTAGTTGGTTTAGTGAGCAATATAGTTATTGCTTAGTTTTCCTTTGTAGTAGAGTTGCTTGATGAGTCTGGTATTTTGACTCATTTAGGGCTTATTATTCATAGTATTAGTGTCCTCAAATGCCAATTTGATGATCTAAACTGATGTTAAAATGCTTAATTGCAGTTATAAAGGCAAAAGAGAAAGACAAGGACATTACTGAGCAAAAAAGAGTAGAAAAGCTGAAATAGTTCAAAATGGTGTACGACTGTAAAGATGTCTTGTCAGGTTGGTTGGTGAAAAGTGCAGCGTATTTCACCAATAGGAAGGGTGGACGAGGTTGTTTGTTTTAGTGGTCAAAACTCTTGTTGGTGACTAATATACATAACAATAAACAAACTACATTATTCATTCAAAGAGAGAGAGAGCTAGCAAGTCTTTTCAAGAACACACCTCAAGGGACTTGATCCAGAAAGACTGCGTATGTGAAAAAGACAAAAAGACAGCTGTCAGAAAGCTGTCAACTGTGATGTGGTTGGTGCACAACTTTTTAGAGAAGCAGTCTTCCAGCCAATGGTGTCATCCCAAGAGGTTTGTGTCCATTTTTATATAGTTTCTTCTCACAAGACACAAACTTAAGATTTGGCAAAAAAGGATTTGAATTTTTGAAAATTCATAAGTTTACAAAGAGAAGGTCGTCTTCAAGGAAGAACATTGATCATACTCAACAATGGACCTGATAGAGTGTTAAAGAGACTTTGTTGTATTTTGAGCTTTCTGTCTTATGTGCTTACACTGTAAATCTACTCATAAGTTATAAAGGATAGTAGATCAGTTGCTTGTCTAAGTCCTTAGTTTTAGTTGTATTAACTAGAATTAGTTAGTCAAATCATCTTTGTTTTAGTTAAGCCTCCTTACATCATAGTTTTGATGCTCTCTTGGGTAGAGTTGCCTAGGAGTGTTAACTAGAGTTAGTTGATGTGTGGTGCAACCGAGTTGCTACTCATTTTTATGCTCTTATCTTGGAGATCGGAGTTGGTGGATAGAGTTAGGCTTATGGGGTTCTTGAAGTCTAGATCAACTAGAGTTAGTTGGTTTAGTGAGCAATAGAGTTATTGCTTAGTTTTCCTTTGTAGTAGAGTTGCTTGACGAGTCTGGCATTTTGACTCATTTAGGGCTTATTATTCATAGTATTGGTATCCTCAATGTCAATTTGATGAGCTAAACTGATGTTAAAGTTCTTAATTGCAGTTATAAGGGCAAAAAAACAAGGATATTACCGGGTAAAAAAGAGTAGAGAAGCTGAAATAGTTGAAGAAAGGCAAGCCTAACAATCATCGAGACCATTCATTAACTAACTGAGAGGCCCTCCAGCTTGCCTAAAGTACAACGTGCCAGCCTTTAGACAAAGGCAACTCGGTGGTGTAAGGTACAATTCAGCGACGCGTCGATTGGATTGGCATAGCAGATTCAGACCGCCTAAAGTTACATCATGATTAGTGAAGATGCAGGCAAAAATGGCGATGACAAGGGACAAATTGCGCATAGCCAACCTGGTCGGTGAGCCCGACTTCGATAGCCTAAAATCACTGCACTGAAAGGGTGAAGAATCAAGCTCAAAAGGCGATGAACATGAGCATTTGGCACATCATCGACCTGGTCGGAGACACGTGACTTATTCCACTAAATGACCTCGAAGGAAAAAATCTGAGAAGGTATAAATTGATTTTTGAAAAGAGAAGTTCTCACACATTTTTATCTCCGGGTTTTTTTTATCCAAACGATGTTTTTAGTAGTTTTTGAGTAATATATGAAGTTGGGTTTTGATTTTAAGTTGATTTCAAGCATTGTGAAGACTCGAATTTTGTTACCCAACTTATGGAGAACATAGTTGGTAATATTTTCCTGCTTTTTATAATGTGTGGCTAAAACCCCCATTCTTGGGGGTTTGACGATGTGATTAATTGTCTCAATTAGCTTATGTGTGTTAGTAATTAATGATTTAATTGTCTATTTGAAGTGGGTTCGATTGATAACTGAGTTTAATTCATGAATTGTAGTTACAAATGCAGTTCTATTCTAGTATTCTTGTGTTGCTTGAGAAAGAGATTTTCGAATTATTGTTATCAATTGATGATTGTAGTGATTGGGTTGCTATGAGTTCAACTTGAGAAAGTGTGTCCGAATTCAATCCTACCAATCTAGCTCGAGAGAGTACATTAATTGAGGTTTTGGGGTGTTCATAATTGTCATGCTTGTCGAGGTTTGAGAGAACTCACTAGAATCGTGATAGTTGATTGAGAGATGGCTATCACATATAAAGCCTATCCTACCTACTAAGACTCAACAATTTTCAGTAATTAGTAATTACCCGTATTGTGATATTGGAAATTAATCGATCACACCCATAAGGATTCCTCTCTATTTGAATACTCCCCTATTTTCGTAGTTTTTAATTGACAAATACAATTTCCTTATTTGACACTAGTTTTCAACCACTTCAATTTACTATACTTGTTTCGATAAATTCTATCCCTACAATCTATTAGAACACGTCTTGCATTTCCTAATTGAATTCTCTACCATATAACTCCATGTGGGATCGACCCCAACTCTTCATTGGGTTTATACTAGATTACGATTGCCTACACTTTGAATTGGATGAAGTGTAGTTGAGCGTTATCAAAAATGGCGTCGCTGCCGGGGAGTGGTGTTTAGAATTGTTTTAGTGAAGTTTAGTTGTGACCTACTCTTGTTTGTAGTCTAATAGACTTACTTTGTTTGTGTCTTTTGTTGGCTGTTTTTTCACAGATGACGAGATGAGTGTGAACGGCAGCATTGCTATCCAACTTGGACATCATGATGTCATCGGTAACTTTAACGATGTCAGTGAGGCTCAATTGGGTAGTGTGGGTGCTATTCGGTTACCTACGGTCGTGGGAAATATTGTATTCCATGTGACTAGCACAATGTTGCAGTTTTTGCAAATGAAAGGTTTATTCGGAGGCCTTGCTCATGAAGATCCCCATGACCATATTTGGAATTTTGTGGACCTGTGTGGTCCATTTTCATTCAAGAACATCTCGCAGGAGTCAGTCCGACTTCGGTTGTTCCCTTTTTATCTAATGGGGGAGGCAACGAAGTGGTTGGCTGAGTTACCAAGAAAGTCAGTCACTACTTAGGAGGAGCTTACCGAAACATTTTATATAAGGCTCTTCCCATCCTCGAAGATGATGAAGTTGAGGGACAATATTTAGAACTTTAAGCGAGTAGATGGTGAACCTATTCATGAGACATGGCTGAGATTTCGAAAGTTTCTGCTACAATGTCCAACTCATGGATTGGGGCAATGTGATACTATTATATTTCTACTAGAGTTTAGACTCAGTCAACAAGGGTGTGGCTGACCAACATATTTGAGGACGAATAATGCATCAACCATTTAAAATGGCATCTACTTTTCTTGACGAAATGATGAAAATCAATCGTGCTTGGTACACTCAAGAGGGTCAAGTGTCTCCTTTGAACTCCAGGATGACAAAGGAACAAATTGAAAAAGAACAAGAGCAGGATAAAAACATTAGCAAAATGATGTCCCAAATGGAGTTGTTGAGAAAACAGACATTGGAGAGTGTTGATAAAAATAAAGGGTTAACAAGAGTGTCCAGACTCTAGTAGGGTTCTTGCCAGGGCTCATTAAAATTGGGCGGGAATCAAGGTTGGAGCACACTTATTGAGGATTGAGAGAGAAATTACAATCTAGATTGGGCTGACCAAAATGATTTTTGGAGGAGAGAAGACAATTATGATGCATATTACAAGCAAATGGGTGACAACCTAAAATATAGGGGCAGTTCGGGAAGCCTTCGAGTAGATAAGTTGCTATCGCGTATCCTAGATAAAGTTGAAGGATCTGGCGACATGCTTAACGAAATAAAAGTTGATTTCTCATCCTTGAACAATCAAGTAAACTCTCATTCAGAATCTATCAAGTTACTCGAATGTCAAATGTGTCAACTCTCATCCCAGCTAGATTCGAAGCCATTAGAAAGGTGTGCAAATGATGATATGGCGAATTCAAAGGCTGATCATGATAGATGCTTAGCGGTTTTGACATGAAGTGGGAAAAGTGGCAGGTGGTGACGTGAAGGTGAATGATGAGGCAAACACTAGTAGAGAAGAGAAGGTCACCATTGATGTAGAGAGGTCTGACCAAGCATCAGAGAATAACATGTCCGAAGAGGATGAAGAAAGTCCAAGGAAAGGCACCACGGAAGATCTACAAATAGCTAAGGAAGGAGCTGCTTCTTCTTCAAAGTCAGTGAAACCGCTGCCCAAAATCATCCCCTCTTTTCCTCAAGGGCTCAAAAAGCGAGATGAAGATGCAAAATTCAAAAAATTTCTATCTGTGTTCAAATCTGTTTCCATAAACCTTCCCTTAGTGGAAACATTATTGGAGATGTCGGGATACGCAAAATTCATGAAGGAACTAGTCACTAAGAAAAGAAGTATGAACTTCGAAACAATTGAAGTTTCTCATAATTGTAGTGCCGTTATGACCAGCGATGTGATAAAAAAAGAGGATCCGGGGGCATTTACTAGCCCATGTACCATTGGGATGCTTTAGTTTGCCAAAGCGTTGTATGACTTGGGGCGACTATTAACTTGATGTTGTATGCTATCTTGAAACAACTTGGGCTGGGCGAACCTCAATCCACAACAATGTGGATTCTCATATCTTACCGGTCTATTAAATACCCCATTGGAATACTTTATTATATCTTGGTGAAGGTGGATAGATTTATCTTTCCATCTGACTTTGTTATTTTGGATTGTGAGATTGAAGATGAGGTGCCTATTATTTTGGGTAGACCATTTTGCAACCAGAAGAGCTCTAGTAGATGTTGAAAGTGGTGAGTTAAAGTTCCGGGTAAATGATTAGGAGGTTACATTCAATGTGTGCAAATCGATAAAGCAACCTAGTGACATCCATATGGTCTCCACAATTGATGTGATTGATAAAGCAGTGGCTAGTGTGAGTGAAATGATGTGTATGGGTGAACCCCTTGTTATTGTCCTTTCAAATTATGATGAGGACGAAGTGCAAGGGTATGATAAAGTTGTGGCTGCTCTATCAGGATTAGGTGCTCATTCTAAAATCCATTGAAGCTTGATATTGATCTAAAAAATCGAGAGAGTCCTCTGACTAAATCATCCACTGAAGAACCTCCAAAACTTTGGTTGAAAGCGCTCCCGTCCCATCTTTAGTATGTAGTTTTGGGAGCGAACAACACTTTTCCCGTCATCATTGTAGCGGACTTTCTTTATTGGCAAGTGAAATTGTTGGTCGATGTGTTAAAATGATATATTGAAGTCATCGGATGGACAAATGCTAATATTGTGGGGATTCCTCTCGGGATTTGCACTCATAAAATCCAATTGGATAGTGAATGCAAACCAAGTGTTGAGCATCAAAGAAGGGTAAATCCACCAATGCAAGAAGTGCTGAAGAAAGAAATCATCAAGTGGTTAGATGCAGGTGTGGTGTACCCTATTGCAGATAGAAAATGGGTAAGTCTCATACAATGTGTACCAAAGAAAGGAGGCATCACGGTGGTTCCAAATGAAAAAGATGACCTTGTACCTATGAGGCCGGTCACTGGTTGGCGAGTATGCATGGACTACCGGAAATTAAATGCATGGACCGAGAAAGATCATTTCCCAATGCCATTTATGGACCAAATGCTTGATAGGCTTGCGCGGCGTGGATGGTATTGCGTTTTGAATGGTTATTCTGGATACAACCAGATTTCCATTGCACCGGAAGATCAGGAAAAAACCACTTTTACATGTCCCTATGGGACCTTTGCTTTCTAGAAGAGGTCTTTTGGTTTGTCTAATGCTCCAACAACATTTCAACGATGTATGCTCTCTATTTTCACAGATATGGCGGAAGACTCAATGGAGGTATTCATGTATGATTTCTTAGTCGTTGGTGATTCATTTGAAGCCTGTGTTGAACAACTTGGGCAAGTGCTACAAAGTGCATGGAAACCAATCTAGTTCTGAATTGGGAGAAGTGTTACTTCATGGTAAAAAAGGGCATTGTTTTGGGGCATAAAATTTTGGGAGAAGGAATGCAAGTGGATCAACCTAAGGTCGAAGTCATTGCCAAGCTCCCCCTCCTATCTCGATAAAAGGTGTCCGGAGTTTTCTAGGACATACGGGTTTATACAAGCGGTTCATAAAGGATTTTTCTAAAGTAGAACACCCACTTTGTAAATTGCTAGAAAAGGAATCGACCTTCAATTTTGATGACACTTGCCTAAAACCATTTTTGTTCTTGAAAGAAAAACTAGTGTCAGTCCTAATCATTATTGCCCCCGATTGGAGTATTCCATTTGAACTCATGTGTGATGCTAGTGATATTTCTTTGTGAGCTATTCTTGGTCAACAAAAAGGGAAATTATTTCACCCAGTTTACTATGCAAGAATGTGGTGCAAAAGAATTATACTATCACAAAGCAAGAATTGTTAGCGGTGGTATATGCGTTCGAAAAATTCAGAGAGTATCTTTTGGGAACGAAAGTGGTGGTGCACGCGGATCATGCTGCCATTAGGTACTTCATGGCTAAGAAGGATGCAAAACCAAGATTGATTCGGTGGGTATTGTTTTTGCAAGAGTTTGATTTTGAAGTAAAAGATCGAAAGGGATGTGAAAACCAAATGGCATAGCATTTGTCTCGGTTAGAAACCAATATGGTTGATTCCAATGAGAGGGACATTGTGGCTGAATTTCCTGATGAAACAGTGATGAGGGTAACCCAAGGCAACCAACTTGGTATGCTAACCTCGCTAACTAGGTAGTGTATGGAATAATACCACCTTCTACTAACAAAAGCGATTCTTGTTCGATGTAAAGAGGTGTTTCTGGGATGAACCACATCTATTTAGAGAATACGTAGACCATATAATTTGAAGATGCATACCGGAAGAGGAAGTCAATGAAATTCTCAATGCTTGCCACGCTTCGCCTGTTGGTGGACATCATAGCGCGGTGCAAACAGCCGCCAAAGTACTTCAAAGTGGCTACTATTGGCCATTACTATACAAAGATGCACATGGTTTTTTAAATAATGCATACAATGCCAAAGTCAAGGAGGGGTATCAAGAAACCATTACGTACCTCTTAATCCCATACTAGAGGTTGAATTGTTCAATGCTTGGGGAATAGATTTCATGTGTCAGCTTGTGATCTCTTTTAGAAACAAGTACATTTTGGTGGCATTTGATTACGTTCTAAATGGGTGGAATTTGTTGCCTTAACCAACAATGAGGGAAAGAGTGTTGTGCAATTCTTAATGCACTACATTTACGCAAGATTTGGTACCTCGCGTGGTATTATTCATGATGAAGGGTCTCATCTTTGCAACCGATTATTTGCATTATTGTTGAGCAATTACAGAGTTAAGCATAAATTTTCAACACCATATCATCCATAAACAAGTGGCCAAGTTGATGTTTCAAATGGAGATATTAAGAGTATTCTGGCAAAAACAATGAATGCAAATCAGACGGATTGGTCTCGGAAGTTGGATGATGCTCTTTGGGCGTATCGTACCACTTTTAAAACACCAATTGGTACGTCACCATATCAGTTGGAATTTGGCAAATCTTGTCACCTACAAAGAGAGCTTGAACATAAGGCACTTTGGGCATTGAAGGCGTTAAATCTGAACTGGGGAAATGCTTCAAAAGAGAGAGTAAATAACCTTTATGAATAGGAGAAGTTTCGGTTGAGAGCGTATGAAAGTTTTGCCCTTTATAAGGAGAAAATGAAGCAGCGGCATGACACTAAATTCCTTCAGCGAGAGTTCCGAGTAGGTGATTTTGTTTTACTCTACAATTCTCGTTTGAGAGTTTTCCCGAGTAAACTCAATCGAAGTTGTCTGGGCAGTTCAAAGTAACTCGAGTGCTTGCAAATGGGGCAATTGAGGTAGAAGGTACAGACGGCTTAGCATTCAAAGTAAACGGGCCGCGTCTGAAGCTATATTTTGGGGAATGTCAGGAAATATCGGTAATTGAAGTGGTGTATTTGGAAGATGCGTGAGAGCATTTACATATCATGCCACTACGTTAAATAAGGCGTTTCTTGGGAGGCAATCCATGCTTTAGTGTTTTTGAAATTCATATACTGAATGTGCAAGGATTGGCAACTGCAAGATGATCGGACCCTTTCAGTGATCCGTCGAGTGGTTCGGCGGTCGCGATTTAGTCTGCCTTTGTGGTCCGTACTGGTGGACCACCATTCTGGAAAGTTTGGTGAGCTATTAGACAATTCGGTGAATCGCCAAATTGTTTGGCGAGCCAGCATGAACCTGCCTTTTGGGTCTCAACAAGAGGGTCAATGTTCTGGAAATTTTGGTGAGCTAGCTTCAGTTCAGCGGTCCACCGAATGTTTCAGTGGTCTCAAGAAGCCTTAGCCGATTGGCCATGCAGTGAAAAGTTCTTTACCTCAATCCACTCATTCAGTGATCTTTCCATTTTAGTTCTATCTTTACTTTTATTTGTTCATTGAGGAAAATGTTAGGTTTGTTCGGTGGGGTGGGAGTAAACTCCTACCCTATTTTATGGCTTGATATTTTAGACTTTGTTACTGTAGCTTTGTGATCGCTACTGCATGTAGGTTGATTTTTGCGATGCCATCTCTTTGTGTTTGTGAATGTGGCTGTTCTCTTGTAATTTTTATTGTCGATTGTGATTAATACCGATGACTTGAATATTTCTCTCGATTGAACGATATGTGTGTGTGGCTCCAATGAGGAAAATTGAGTTGCATAATTCTTATGTGAACTCCTAGCATCTCATTGTGACTAAGTCGGTTGTTGAGTTGACCTCTTGTGATGATCGTTGAACGCAAGCTGAAAGTTGTAGAGTCTTGTTTGATGCTTGTTTTGAATGCCATGTGTAGTGATATTTCCTTGAAATATGTTTTTGGTAATACCTAAAACTTGCCCCGTTGGTCCAATTGACTAATGTAAGCGAGTGATAGAGATGATCTTAGACACAATTTGGGAAGAGTGAACCAAAATTACTATTATACTTCTTTGTGACCACCTTGTGAGAGTGTGAACCTAACTTGGCACCATTTCAGCCTACCCTTTTCTTTGAATGAAAAATAAACAACGTTGACCTCTTTGTCCCATCACATATAACCTTCATGAAGCATTGGTTCGTTTGAATAGCCAACTTAGGCCAAAAGCCTAAGTTAGAAGTGTGGTGAAAAAGGAGAAAAGTCAAGAAGTTTGTAAAAATCTGTCGTTGATGGATTTTGTTAAAAAAGATGGAGCCCCTCGATATAAAAGAAGAGAAAAGTAAAAAAAGGAAAGGATTGAAAAAGAAAGTGAATGTTGAAATAAAGTTTGCACAATGGATAAAAGACATGGGGTGTCCAATAAATCATGCTTAAATGATCATCGGGGGGATTGTGAAAATAATGAAGTGTGAAAAAGAAGGAGAAAAAGTGAAATATAGGCCTTGCTTCATGAAGGTAGAAGTCACTAATCCAAAATAATAATACATTTACCTTCAGCCCCGTTACAAGCCTTGAAAGACCTTTGTGATCTTGAGTGAGCTGAAAATCATGTCGATTGGAAAATTCGCGCAAGCCTATGGGCAGAGTCATGCATGTGTTTGTCTTTGAGTGTGTGAGGGTGGATTTTGATTCCTAAATTCTGAAAACATGATGATCTTTGTGTGAGTATTGAATGATTTTTGTTGTTAGGGCATTCAAATGCTTTTGTTGAGCTTGAATTTGCATTTGTAGCAAGCATTTTGAGTTTGAGTTCTATTTGATAATGGTTAGTCACAGTTTGAAACTTATAGTACACAATTGAACATTGCATGAGTAGTTTGAACCTATTGTGAGCATTCATGTTGAGTCTTGAGTAGCACTAGTTGTAGACATCCTTGAGGACAAGCAAAAGTTTAAGTTGGGGGTGTTGATGAGTCTGGGATTTCGACTCATTTAGGGCTTCTTACTCATGTATTAGTGTCCTCAATACCTATTTGATTATCTAAACTGATGTTAAAGTGCTTATTTGCAGTTATGAAGGCAAAAGAGCAAGGCAAGGACATTACTGGGCAAAAAGGAGTAGAGAAGCTGAAATACTTGAAGAAAGGGAAGGGTAACAATCGGCGAGAGCACTTAGCGACTCGCCGAGTGGCCCTCCATCTCACGTAAAGTTACAGTGTAACAGCCCTTAGATAAAAGGCAACTGGGCGGTTGAAGGTACAATTCGGCGACACACCGATTGGATCAGCGAAGGAGATTCGTCCAACCTAAATTTACAGGAAGATTAATGAAGATGCAAGTAAAAACGGCGATGAGAAGTGACAAATGACGCATTGCCAACCAGGTCGGCGAGCTCGACTTCGATCACCTAAAATGACAACACAGAAAGGGTGAAGACTCAAGCTAAAAAGGCAATGCACAAGAGCATTTGGCACGTCGCCGACCTGGTCGGTGACGCCCGACTTATTCCGCCGAATGACCCTGAAGGCAAAAATCTCGAAACGTATAAATTGATTTTTGAAAAGAGAAAAGGGGATTCTCACACATTTTTATCTTTGGGTTTTAGATCCAAACGCTTTTTTAGTAGGTTTTGAGTAGAATTTGAAGTTGGGTTTGGATTTTAAGTTGATTTCAAGCATTGTGAAGACTCTAATTTCGTTACCCAGCTTATGGAAAACATAGTTGGTAATATTTTCTTGCTCTTTATTATGCGTGGGTAAGACCCCCATTCTTGGGGGTGTGATTACGTGATTAATTGTCTCGATTAGCTTATGCATGTTAGTAATTAATTATTTAATTGTTGATTCGAAGTGGGTTCGATCGATAACTGAGTTTAATTAATGAATTGTAGTTACAAATGCAATTCTAATCTAGTATTATTTGCTTGCTTGAGAAATAGGTTTTAGAATTAATGTTATCAATTGATTATTGTAGTGATTGGGTTGTTGTGGGTTGAACTTGAGGAAGTGAGTCTGAATCGGATCTTACCAATCTATCGAGAGAGAGTCGTTTAATTGAGGTTTTGGGCTGTTCATAATTGTCATGCTTGTCGAGGTTCGAGAGAACTTGCTTAAATTATGATAGTTGATCGAGAGATGGCTATCACATCTAAAGGCTAGCCTACCCACTTAGACTCAAAGATTTTTAGTAATTAGTAATCACCCGTATAGTGAAATTGGCTATTAATTGATCATACCCCAAGGATCCGTCTCTACTTGAATACTCCCCTGTTTTCGTAGTCCTTAATTGACAAATCCAATTCTCCCCATTTGACACTAGTTTTCAACCCATTTAATTAGTTGTACTGGTTTCGATGAATTCTATTCCTACAATCTATTAGAACACGTCTCTTTTTTCCTAATTGAATTCTCCACCGTATCACTCCCTATGGGATTGACCCCAAATCTTCATTGGGTTTATACTAGATTGTGATCGCCTACACTTAGAATTGGATGAAGTGTATTTGAGTGTTATCATTTCTACAGTAGGGTGAAAGGATTAAAGAGTTTTAATTCCTAGTTGCAAGAATTTGTAATCTGAAACATTGCTCTGTTTGAATGAAATGGAGTTTGGGTTGAAATCTTGTGAATATAGGGCGTGGTTTTCACCGCCCTTTAGCAAGGGGGTTTTCACTTAAAATCATTGTGCTTGATTTACTTTGAGCTATGTATTTTCTGCACTATTATCTTGTCAGGGGACCTGGTCCTGTGATCACTGGTGGACGAATACATTACAACACTAACCTTTTGTTGATGTAACATAAGGTTCTCTTATTATGAGAGGATTGTTCCCATTAAGCGGTGAATCAAAAGTTAAAGATATTGACTTGATACAGTTATTGAAGGAAAAAACATGTAGAAGACGTCTTGTTCACTCGAGGTCTCTTGTGCGCCTTTGTAAGAATAATGTCTCTTTTTGAGCTGGCAACATTTTTTTTATAATTTTTGCGCCGATTGAATTTCATTTCAGCGTTTGTATTCGACAAACATGGACGTTTGTTCTTTTGCTTTGAACGTGTCATCTGCATAAAGGCAGCCAAGAAATTGCCAACACATAGCCATGACATGTATGCATGGATGAAAATGCTCAATTGAAAGCTAGTGTAATCTGGTATAATTTGGTTATTCTATGGTGCTGCATATTGTCGTGTTTTACTAGAAATATCTTTTGTGTGTTGTGTTAATTCAGTGTTGTGTTGTGCCTATCTAATGTTAGCTAGTACTAATCTGCTAAGATGAACTTTTTGGGTTACAAATCGCTCATTTGTTGATTTAGCTTATTCAGCTAACATAATTTCAGTTCAATCCATCCATTTGACATCTCTTAATGTTACTTGTAGTCAAGAACTAATTAAAGAGGTAGTAAGCCTTTGCCTTTGAACATAACAATATTAAATATTTCTACTTATTCAATCTTAGAAAGCAGAGTTAAGTTGAAAAGGAAAAACTATCATTACAGCACAAGACTGGGATGATATTTCAAGAGAAAAGTTTTTTAAGCACATGAGAAGGAGTGAAGGAGAAATATGATTCTTTTTTCAAATAACTACTGAGTGTAGGATTAGGGACAAATAGGAACACTGAAGACACAAACAACAAAAATACAAAAAATCTTGGAAACCAAGAACAATCAGTAAATTGTGTCTGAGTAGAGGCATAAAGTAGTGAAATCTGACCATTATATTTTTTACTATATCAATGCCCAAAAATGGTGGATTAGATATTTTGAAGTAGCTGGGTTCTCCCGAGAAGGAAAAATCACCAACCACGTATATATGAAACTCCAAAAACGAATGACAATCATAAATTGCGGCTGAGTAAAGGTATAAAGAATCAAAATTTTAACATCCAATTTTATATTTTTTAAAGTTAAAAGGCAAAAATGTTGGGTTAGGTTTTTTTCCAAAACTTGGGTTCTTCTATTCAGAAGATACTCACCTGGATCGAAGAAGCGGCATCAAGCATAAGCAAGCAGATAAACTTCAGCAAGCAGAACCGAAAGCAACCGAGGTGGCGGAAGATGGAAGATATGGTTTTCTCTCGAATAAAATTGGAGGGACGCTTGTTAAGCTAAAAAGTGGAGGATGAAAGGTGTGGTTTTTCTGTAAAAATGGAGAAATACATTTAATCTAAAAAGTGAAATGACAAGACTAGCCTTATGAGCAAGCACACATGTCGACAGAACAGCTTGGTAAGCTCCCACTCCCTCTTATATAATAAGAGAAAATATTGATTTTTAAGAAAATAATCTTTTTTTATGATTTTTTTCGTAAATATGATTATTTATGACATTAAAAATTTCCTTAAATCACTTCTCTTCCGTTGTTTATTCCATTTTTATTTTTATTTATTCAATTCAAGAAATTTATGTCTCTATTTAATATAAAGGTATTTCTTTTATCTTCTTTATTTGTATTTTTCCTTCTTTATTTATTTTTAAAGTTTCACCTCCATAACTTATATTTAATATACTTCTACGGAGTAAGGTACAAGTACCCCCTAGACTATGAGTGAAATCACAGAGACACACCTAAACTTATTTTTCTGCACCTTTTGTGCCAACGTGGCACCTTCAACCACCCAAGTTGGTTGTGTTTGTACACACTTGCGTACCATATTTGTAAATTTTATTTTTTAAAAAATTATTATTTTAAAAAATATTCTTATTTTCTTTATCTTGTATTTAAATTAAGCTATACACATTTTTTTTACTTTGTATCAAAACTTATTTTTCTTACCTTCTTTCATTGTCTTTTCTCTTTTATTTTTCTAATGATTTTATTTTCTTTGTCTTTCGTTTTCATTTTTATTTCAAATTTAATTCCAAATGTCTTGTATTTATATTATGTTAATTATGAATGAATATCAAATAAGTGAAAAAAATCAAACAAAACATAAAAAAAATTAAAATGTTAAAATTAAAGGACACTTTTAAATTATTTTTCAAAAAGAATACACATAGTCAGTGTTTTAAAAAACTTTGTAGGGATTCGCCCTGGGGTGGGAGTCTAGCAAAACGCCCTGAAACTCAACTGTGGGACTTAGTTCTGTAAGACTTATGCCCTAAGCGCCCAATTGTACGCCCTAAGCACGTCCAACACCCAACGCCCGGGGCTCGCCTAATAGATCTTACACAAATTATGTGTTAAAATCTTTAGTTAACATTGTTGACCCCGTAATTTTTGAATAATTGAATGATACTTAGTAATGTTTTAATCTAAAGATAAGAAGATTGTGAGTAACTCAAATAAAAAGTTGTAGTATCATATCTTTACTATTTGGTAATATTAAGCAGGTAATTATTTAGTACGTAATTTCTTTTAAAAATACATAGCAAGATTTAAATTTTTACTTATCATTGGTCTTCATATGTCTCAAAATTATCACATTTTATTTAGCTATTTGAAACTAATTTGATTTTATTCATGATAGAGTGATGTTTTTATTATAATAGTAGAAAGTTTTATTGATTATTTTCTTATAGGGGCTAAATTGTATAGTATAATAAAAAAATATTTTTAGAAATAATGATTCTTTTAATATTAGAAAGTTAAGATATTAGATTATTTATAATAGTATAATTATGTTAGAAGTTTTATTTTCTAGGAGTTTCTTTAATTATGTTTGTAATTATCTCAAACTGTTGATGTATTTTTATAATTTTTTGTTATTATATTATTATACTATATTGTAAATTAAAAATTTAAAGATCCGTAGGGCTTACGTCCCACGTCTCGAGGCTTACACCTCGCCCTATACTAAGTAAAACACCTCGCCTCACGCCCCCACCTTTTAAAACACTGCACATAGTTTTTTGAAATTAATTAAAAGTGAAGAGATAATAAATTAATTAAAAAAGTTTAAAGTGAGAAAGAAATTAAAATAAATATTTTACAAAGAAAGAAACAAAAATAATTGAATAGACATAAGTTTTAATATAAAAAAATATGTGTACTAACTAATTATAAAGTTACCAATAAAAAAATAAAACGTGTTCAATTTGTTCACTCATCACTTACCTTCAAGAGAGTGTGCACACTCTCAATGTCATGTCAGCATTTGTGGTGTATATATTGCATTTTAAATTAGTTTATTGGGGTGGGGTGGGGGGTAATAGGGTAATAGGACCGTAATTAAGTTTAGGTCCGTCTCCAGCATTTCGGTCATATTCTAGGGGGTACTTATGTCTTATCCCAACTTCTACTATTAATAATATCATTAATTTCACGACTTTTAAGTTTACATATTCATAACACCAAAATATTAAATTATAAAATTTAAGATACTTTATGATATTTCTCAATTTTTGTCAATATAAATTCAAAAGTTTTTTGTTTCATGAAATTCCAACTCAAGATTATTTTTTATATTTCATTGTTATTTGTAGTTAACTTGACACAATGAAGAAGTCTCTTGAATGTTGATTAATTTGACAAAAAGGTTGTCGGCTAAGAGTTTAAAAGAGTAGGCACTTATTTTGTATTCATATTTTTTTTAAATCTATTTTATTATGATAAGGTTCTAAGGAAGATGTGTGTGTTTGTGTTTTATCAATATAACTTCTTTACTTTGAATTTGTATAATTTTTTATGATTGCAAGTCTGTATTTTTATTTAGATGCAAATTAGTTATTGTATCTTTGTGTGTAATAATACTAACTACTAACCAAGGTTCAACAATATTATTGTACATTTATTTAATAAAATTTAAAATCCAATTTTTTTAATACTTTGGCCTTTTATTTCCCCCCATAAAGAATAAAAATATCTTAAAATAACTGATAGTCATGATATTGTTTCGGTATTCGTAATGTAATCCTACAAATAAAGGCATTGTAAGACTTTGTAGAAATGATCACATTAGAGTTATTATATTTTTATTACATACTTCTTATATTCATGTCTAAATTTGACTTGAATAATAAAGTGAAGGATATTGAATGATGATGGGCTTGTGGGAATGAATGTAGACAAGAGTTTGAAAAATTGTGCATTAATTTTTTATTTTGTCTTCTATTGTTTTAATGATTAAGATCATAAGAATGATGTTGCATTAATTATTTATTTATTTTTATTTCTATTCTCCTCATAATTTTCTTTGTTTTATATTTTATATGATTTTTTTATAATCGTAAGTTTATAATTTTTTTGTCCAATATAACAACTTTTGACTTTGTTGGGAGTCATATAACTACTAACGAAACATTTTTTTTATGAAATAAGTTATACGTCTAGACATATATATAATATTTATGCACATATTATAAATATTTCTTATTTTATATCATATTTTAATAAAATTATTGAACTTTAATCATTCATTTTTAACCGTGTGAAGCACGGATAAATTCACTAATTAAAATTAAATTATTACCAAAAAATAAAAATAATCATATTTTTTTAAAAAAACTAATAAAGAAAATAAGTCATTTCTTTTAAAACGACGAGAGTAATTTGGATTTTGCACGGATGGAGGAAGAGTGAGGTAAGGACGCGGGGTGGGGAGAGGAGTCTTAATAGGATACAAGTACATATATATTATTGAATTGGGTACCACGATGGTACATATATTTATTTGGATCGGGTATCACACTGATACATATTGTTATTGAATCAAATAGCACGTCAGTACAATAACAATGGAAATGGTTACCACATAGGTACACTAACAATTTGTGTGTGAGTTTCATGAGAGAACATGGGTTATTGTCGAGTTACTAGAATAGTGTGATGAAGTAGGTGTGACTGGTTGTGTGTGCTAAGTCAGTGTGAGGATTGGAAGTTCGGGCTTTTTTATTCTATTTTTTGATACCTGTTTATATCTCATATAAGTAGGGCATGTGATGAGTCCGAGATTTGGACTCATTTAGGGCTTTGTTAATATAGAATTAGTGTCCTCAAATACTTAATTTGTGCCAATAACTGATGTAAAACCCTTGATTTTCAGGTATATGGATTGAGGAACAAAGCAAGGACACTAACAAGCAAAAAGGGACAAAAGAGGCTGAAAGGATGAAGAAAGGAATCCTAGTGATCACCAAGTTCACTTAGCGAATCGCCGTATGGCTATCTGACCGCCTAAAGTTTCAATGTGCCCTTGAGGAAAGAAACTTAGTTGGCGAGAGAAATGAGCAGTCGGCGAATTGTCGAGTAGTTCCGCGATGCAGTGCTAGATCACCCAAAGTTAGAAACCTTGAGGATGCTGAATGGCAAGGCAGAATGGCGATGGAAGTGACCAAAGGGCGGCTGGCCGAATGGTTGGGGCAGCCCGACCTTTTTCATTGAATGAGATTTCGTAGCCTATTTTCGGCGACTATAAATACATTTTTGAACATTTAGTTTAGTATCAATTACTCTTTAGAACAATCTTTTATTAAGTTTTTAGCATGTGAAGACAATTTTCTCTAGTTTTTCCTAAGCTTTGAAGGATTGAAGAAATTCACTTTTGAGAAATTGGAAGTGGGTCTTTGAGAATATTCAAATTCAAGCATTGTAAGGATGAAATCATTCTTACCCAGTTGATGTATAGTCAATTTGGTAACAGTTTTTACCTTTTTATTATGTCTAGCTAAAACCCCAATTCTTGGGGTGTGATTATGGGCCGATTTAACTTATGGGTATTGCTAATTGTTAGTTTAAATGCTATTTAGAAGTGAGTTTAATCATTAACTGTGGTTTAGTGTAAGAATTGTAGTTGCAAATGCAGTTCTAGTTTTGTGTTCTTTGATTGCTCGAGAGAGAGGTTTTAGAACTATGGTTTTTGATTAAAGGTTTGTGGGTATTGAGTTGACCTGGGTTCAGCTCGAGAGAGTTAATCCTTAACCCAATCTCACACATTCAGGTCGAGAGAGTGAATGGATTAAGGTGTGGGTTGGTCTTATTTTGCATGGCTCTTGATGTTCGAAAGAAATCACTTGATTCAGGGTAAATTGTTTGAGAGAAAATTTACCTCCACTAGAGCCTAGCCTACTCACTAATATCTAGCTATTTTCTAATAGTTGCAATTACCCATAAACCTACATTAGCCTATAATCGATCACATCCCAACAACCCATCTCATTATTGTTATTTCGTATTGTTGGTTGTTGTTCATTGTTGATAATCAAAACCAAAACCCCCCCATTTGACACGCGTGTCACCCCTTAATTTGAATGATGTCTTTATTCGATAATGTATATTCTATGACTTTATTTGACCATGTTCATACTTCCCAATTGAATCTTAAACACATACCGCTCCCTGTGGGATTCGACCTCAACTCATTTAGTTGGGTTTTATACTGATTAACGTTCGTGAACGCTTAAAATTGGATGAAGTATCTTTAAAACGTTAATTAATCAAAATGGTGCCGCTACCGGGGAGTGGTGTTGTTTGAGATTCTTTTGGTGAAATTGAATTTTGTTCTTTTTAGTCATAGTTGAATCTACCTACTTTTAGTTTTGGTTTCCGTGTTGCTGTTTGAAACAGAGGAAATGACTGTCAATGGAAACAATGGTAGCCAAGTGGGCGACCAAGATGACATCGCAAACCTCAAAGATGTCAATGAACCGAATATCAATGACCCAAATCTAGTGGGTGTAGTTGGTTTCATTCGCTTGCCTCAGGTTGAAGGGAACGTTGTGTTCCACATTACAATCACCATGTTGCAGCTCTTGCAATTGAAAGTGTTGTTTGGTGGGTTGCCTCAAGAGGATCCCCATGATCATATAAGGAACTTTGTTGATGTTTGTAGGCCGTTCTCTTTTAAGAACATATCCCAAGAGTCGGTACAGTTGAGTTTGTTCCCATATTCTCTAATGGGAGAAACATGTAAGTGGTTGGCAGAGTTGCCAAGAGATTCTATCTCTTCGTGGGAAGAGCTTGTCACCGCATTCCAAGTGCATTTTTTCCCTCCTTCAAAGATGATGACACTTAGGGACAATATCCAAAGCTTCAAGTGTTTGGAGGGTGAGCCAATCCATGAGACTTGGCTAAGATTTAAGAGGTTGGTGTTGCAATGCCCAACTCATGGATTGCCCGATAATGTCTTGCTACAGTACTTTTACAGAAGCCTTGATTCAGTGAACAAGGGAGTGGCTGATCAACTTTCTCCAAGAGGTTTAATGCACCAACCTTACATTATAGCAGCCCAACTCTTGGATGGTATGACCAAAATTAACTGGGCATGGTACACCTGTGAAGAGTCTCCCATCTCACTTTGAAATTAACAAAGGAGCAGCTTGAGAAAGATCAATCGAGGGACTAAACCATGGCAAAGATGATGACCCAACTTGAAATTTTACCCAAAAAATGTCATGGGTGTTGGTGCTAGAAGTGTAAATGTTGTGGGTGTTGGGTGTGTATACCCCGATGAGGCCAAGTTTGAAGCGTTGTACAATGAGGAAGTGAACTTCCTAGCCAACCATTGAGGAGGTTATCATGCAAACTACCCAAGGTAGGGTGGTAACCCAGGTTGGAATAGAGATGAGGGATGGAGAGACCGTGATAGAGAGTGGAGGGATCGAAATGCCACTTGGAAGGAAAGAGATGTGGAGAAGGATATGTATGTTCCTCCCCACGAGCGTCAAAAGCCCAAAGATTCCGAGGGTGGCCGGACTGAGGATATTCCTTCACGTATTCTCAGAAAGGTTGAAAGGTCCGATAAAGTGTTGAAGGAGATGAAGGAAGATGTATCGACTCTCAACCAAACGGTGACCTCTCATTCCGTCTCTATCAAACAGTTGGACACCCAAATGGGTCAAATTTCTTCGTATCTTAACCCCAAACAACAAGGGGGATTGCCTAGTGATACTATGGCAAATCCCAAAAATGAATCTTCAGTGGGGATTTGGGTCGTACCACGACGTTAACTAAGGCTCTTCCTGGGAGGCAACCCATTTTTTATTGCTTTGTGTTTGATTTTGAATAACGGGTGTTGATTGTGCAAATTGAAGTGTGGAATGTGTTTGAAAATGTGCAGGTCGGCGAGCCCAACTTGGACCACCGCTGGACTAAAAATAAAACAAGTATGGACTTTGTAAAGCTCGGTAGGCTCATGGATGAGTCGACGACTCGCCGATCAGGTCAGCGAGCCCAACTTTGTCCACCGTTTGGACCCCAAAATTAACAGGAGGTCTTGTAAAACTCAGAAAGGTAATTAACTACTCAGCGAGGACGACTAACATCGTCGAAAGGGCGCAAATTTGACGGTTTTTAAAAGGCCAAAGGTTTAAAATTTCCAACTCTTTCACATTACCTCACTTTTAACTTCATACAATCACACCTGCACTTTATAAATTTTCAATATTCTTGCATTTTATCGCTTTTTGGTAATTGATCTTGTGTTCGGAGTTGGAATTCTTTGCAGCCTAACATTTCAAAATCTAAATTCGGCATTAAAGGTTGATTTTTCAAAACCTGAACTCTTAAATAGCGGTTGAACTGAAATGCAATTGTTTACTTCTTATTGATGTGTGTTGGGCCTCTTTGAAATCAGAAATGTGTGCTAGTTGCCTTTCTTATTCTTGTAATTGTGCCTTAATTGCCTAAATGGTTGATTTCCAAAATGTCGTGCTTTAAAATTGATCATAAACTGGTGGGTTGCGTTAAATTATTGTTGGGTCTAGTCAGGTGAAGTCTGAGTAACCCAAATTGTGCTAAATGACGTGATTTACCCAATGATGGAGCATTTGATGTCATTCTTAAGGGCTAAAGTCGTCAAATGACCAATTTTGGCAAAACTGGGGGATGTATGAGTACCCCGGTGGCATGGGTGATATGGGTTTGAGCTTAATTGAGTTTGTATGTGGTTTGATTTTGTTTTCGAGGGCTGTAGGTTTGATTTTGGGAGTTGGGGTTTAAAATAGGCACGTTGGGCAGTTTGGCGAGCTGGGTTGAGCTTGCCGAACCAATCGGCGGTTCACTGAAATCCCCCTAGATCACCTTTAATTTCATGAATTGGTTGAGTTTGATTTTGTGACTTTCGGCGAGAAGCCTAAGCTCGCCGAGTGAACTCGGCGACTCGCCGAAAGTCTCCCTTGATCTCCCTTTCTGTGCCCCTAACCCCTAGAACATACTATAACTTTCGGCGGGCTAGTTTGTGCTTGCCGAAAGGACCTGAACATTGCCGACATGCCATTTTACTGGGTTGTTTGTGAGAAAGTCCTTTCGGCTGGCTCGCCTAAGTGACTCGGCGACTCGCCGATCGATTCGGCGAGTCTTTCTGCAACTTGATTTCTGTGATTTTTCTTGGATTGTTTCTAATGCTTTTTGGTGTGTTTTGCAGGTATGGCTAGACCAAAAATAGCAGGTTGAGACATTCCACCCTGCTGGAGGGAAAAGGGAATCGCAATCAATGAGGATGCAGCTGCATCCAAAACAAAGGCTACAAAACTTCCTACCACCGGTGGGAAGGGTAAAGGCAAAGGAAAGGCACCGAATCCTGAGTCACCGGAGGTTAGTTCTGACAGTGAAGGAATATACGCCACTCACCTCACCACTTCTGACAGTGAGGGCGAGCAACAAGACCCTCCGGCTGCCATCTCTAAGCCTGAGAATGTGGAGTTGCTATTTGCCCGGAGAGTTGAGCTGCGTTCTAAAAGGATGCATGATCCGTCTAGTATAAGGGTGCCTGAGACCCATACCTCTCCTCATGTCCCAGACGAGGCAGTGTTCCCAGCACCACCTGCACAACGTCTTCCTCCCCGGTCCATGAACATATTAAAGACTGATGGACTGAGAAGCATCGTTGAGGAGAAAAAGTTGTCCATAGACAGTGTGGTGGACAGATACCCAAAATTCTGGAGCACATTAAAATCCCACAAGTTCCAGATATTTACCAAACCCATGGCCCTTACATCCTAATTAGGTCTGAGAGTTCTACACCGCCTATGAAGCTCTAGTTCCTCACGAAAAGAGGAAGGCTGCAACCTTCAAACCGATCGATTATGTGGTCATAAGGGGCAAAAAGGTCAAGTGTGATAGCGTGATACTAATGCAGTTCTGGAGTGTACAAAAGATATTTCTGATGGCTATCAATTCATTATCAAGTCAAAATCTTTGGAGACGATGAAAAAATGGTTGGCCCCTCTGTTATCTGACAGTACTCCTAGGTGGATCGAGGCTGGAGAACCAATAGAAAAGAAGGACCTCAATGTAGCAGCAAGGTACTGGTTTGGCTTCATCACCAGTTCGATCATGCCATCCTAGAATGAGTTCATCCTCCGCCACACAAAGACAACATGTCTTGGTTGCATCATCGATGGGACAAGTCTAAACTTGGGTATAATCATTGGCCAAGAGATAGGAATGAGGGCAAGGCAACACCAAACCTCTCTTCTTTTACGGTGTTGATCACCGAGCTATGTAGGCAAGCCCGAGTGCCCCTTGATGCAAAAAATTACGTGGAAGTGATTCCCACATCTTCATCGACATCCGGCGCATTGAGGCTTATTATTTGAAAGATGAGGCTGATAAGAAAAAGGCAGCCCCAGTGGATACTTCCCCGACTGTTGACACTGAGACGCTACTTGCAGAGGCAGTATTGACTACTCCGTCCCCTAGGCATTCATGTATATCTCGTGGTACCCCTTCCATGACTCTGAGTTCCTCTACTGCTCCCCTGCCTCCTAGGTCTGCTACTAGTGCCACTGCCTCCCAACCTCCACTCAACCAGGCGGCGATACTACGGATGGGGCATCTAGCCCATTCTGCTGATAGGCATTCCTCCAGGCTTGAGTCCACACTTCTTGGGATGATTGAGAGGGCTCTTACTGCTGCTGTTACACCCCTTAGTGTGTCTATTAATGCCCTTGCGACAAGGATAGCGGTATGTGAGCGAGGCCAAGGGGCACTGATGAGGCGACGACCCTAAAGGCCGTAATTGTTGAGTTGAGGAAGGACGTGGACTAGCTGAAGTCCAAAGATATGTCCATGATTTTTGGGACTGTGTAGATTCCCGACATGCCAGATGATATAGATGTGCCTTCGGCTACCATCAGAGATGATGTTCGAGCTGATGAGGCGGCTGCTATTGAGTCCGAGGCTGAGACTGATGAGGAGAAACTTGGTGTCGATCAGGAGGCCAATTATGAGGGCCTTACAGAGGTTGAGGAGGCTATGGTGGATTTAACTATACAAATTTGATTGGCAGATACACCCATTGCAGGATTTGGTGGAGTTAGTACTGATGTGACACTGGGCATTGATTCCCCGACAAATGGAGCGATTGAGTAGACAGGACCCTTCTTTAAATCCCTCTCTGTCATTTTTATTATTTTGTTGCATTTGAGGACAACTGCATTTTTTGTTTGTTGTGGGGTGATATATTTCCATACCTACCTGTTGTGAATATATTTTGTATATATTGGGTTTTTGTGTTTCAAAATTAGGTGTTGATATTGTTTTTTGGATGTTTGAGCTTATGGCCCCTTGTTATGAAGGAAAATGGTTTTTGACCCATCTAAAAAAAATTGCCACCCTTGTTGTGTTTGAATGTGGTTGTTCTTGTGCAAATTTGAGTATCGGTTATGATCAATATCGATGACTTGAATAGTTCTCTTAATATAACAAAAATGAATATGCGGCTACGATGAGGCCAAATGAAGTTGCATAGACAATATGTGGACTTTATGCATCTCGTTGTGACTAGTCGGTTATTGAATGGAGTCTCTTGTGATGAACATTGAAGACTAGAGAAAGTGTGGAGTCTCATTTGATATTGGTGCCAATTTGTGTGATGAGTTTACCGTCAACCTTGTGTGATGTACCCATAATTTGCCCCGTTGGTCCGGTTGACTAACTGATGCAAGCTCTTGAAATGATCTTAGGCAACAATTTTGTAGAGTGAAACAATTTGACAATATACCTCTTTTGTGGCCAACCTTGTGAGATGTGTGAATTTTTCTTGCACCCCTTTTGAGCCTTATCCTTTTCTTGGATGAAACTTGAGCAATCGAGACCCCTCTTTATCCATTCACCCATAATCCTCATGAAATGTGGGTTTTTTTAATAGCCAACTTAGGTCCTAAGTTAGGGGGTGTAGTGAAAAGAGGAGGTAAATCAAGAAGTGTGAAGAATTCCCCCTTGATCCACAGACTTGAAAAAGATGGAACCCCTCAATATAAAAAAAGAGAGAAAGAAAAGAAGAAAGCAAAAGAAAAAGAATGAAAAAGTTGTGAAATAAAGTTGTGAAAGTTGCAAAAGAAATGGGGTGTCCGGTATTCCATGAGAAGTGAATAATGGGGTGAATTTTGAGCATGAGTAAAAATATTGAAGAAAGGAAGGAAAGTGATGTTCATACCACATTTCATGAGGATAGAAGCCACTGAGCCTAAATGACCATACCTTTACACTCAGCCCTGTTACAAGCCTTAAAAACACCTTTTTGATCTTGAGCAAGCTGAAACGAATGTTGATTGGAATATAAAGGGCAAACCTATGGGTGAAGTAATGCTTGTGTTCATCTTTGTGAGTGTGAGAGTTGTATGTAATTCCGAAACTATAAATTGTTGAAGAATTATGTGTGAATATGAAATCATCTTTGTTGTGAGGGCATTTGAGTACCTTTGTTGAGCTTGAACTTGCATTTGAAGCAAGTATTGTGAACTTGAGTACCTTTGATAATGGTGAGTCACAACTTGAATCTTTGAGTGCACAATTAATCCTTGCATGACTAAGTTAAGTCTTGTTGTGTGCATTCATTATTGAGTCTTTTGTAGTACTTTTTTGAGACATCCTTTTTGAAGTGCTGAACTTGAGTTTTACTTGAGGACAAGCAAAAGTTTGAGTTGTGGGTGTTGATGAGTCCGAGATTTGGACTCATTTAGGGCTTTGATTATACATATTAGTGTCCTCAAATGCTTAATTTGTTCCAATAACTTATGTAAAACCCTTGATTTTCAGGTATATGGGTTGAGGAACAAACAAGTAAACTAATAAGCAAAAGGGAACAAAACAGGCTGAAAGGATGAAGAAAGGCAGCCCGGTGATCGCCAAGTTCACTTGGCGAATCACCGAGTGGCTATCTGACCACCTAAAGTTTCAGTGTGCAAAGCCTTGAGGAAAGAAACCTCGTTGGTGGATCGCTGAGTAGTTCGGCGAGCCCAACTTACACCGCCGAATGAGCTTTCGTAGCTTATTTTGGGCGACTATAAATATATTTTTTAACATTTAATTTAGTATCAATTACTCTGTAGAACAATCTTTTATTAAGTTTTTAACATCTATAGACAATTTTCTATTGTTTTTCCTAAGCTTTGAAGGATTCAAGAAATTCACTTTTGAGAAATTGGAAGTGGGTTTTCGAGAATCTTCAAATTGGAGCATTGTAAGAACAAAATCACTCTTACCCAGTTGATGGATAATTAATTTGGTAACGGTTTTTACCTTTTTATGATGTCTAGCTAAAACCCCAATTCTTGGGGTGTGATTATGGGCTGATTTAGCTTATGGGTATTGCTAATTGTTAGTTTAAATGCTATTTAGAAGTGAGTTTAATCGTTAATTGTGGTATAGTTTAAGAATTGTAGTTGCAAATGCAGTTCTAGCTTTGTGTTTTTGGCTTGCTCGAGAGAGATGTTTTAAAACTAAGGTGTTTGATTGATGGTTTGTGGGTATTTTGTTGACCTGGGTTCAGCTCGAGAGAGTGAATCCTAAACCCAATACCACACATTCAACTCGAAAAAGTGAATGGATTAAGGTGTGGGCTGGTCTTATTTTGCATGCTGGTTGATGTTAGAGAGAAATTACTTGATTAGGGGTAAATTGTTCGAGAGAAAATTTACCTCTACTATAGCGTATCCTAGTCACTAATATCTAGCTATTTTCTAATAGTTGCAATTACCCATATGCCTACATTAGCCTATAATCGATCACATCCAAAGAACCCGTCCCATTATTGTTATTTTGTATTGTTTGCTGTTGTTCGTAGTTGATAATCAAAACAAAACCCCCCCATTTGACACTCGTATCACCCCTTAATTTGAATGATGTCTTTATTCGATTATGTTTATTCCTATGATTGATTTGACCATGTTCATACTTCCCAATTGAATCTTAAACATGTACCGCTCCGTGTGGGATTCGACCTCAACTCATTTAGTTGGGTTTTATAATGATTAACGACCGTTGATGCTTAGAATTGGATGAAGTGTCTTTGAATGGTTAATTAATCAATGTGGTTAAGGTATGGTGTTTGCATGAGAGATCGACGAGGTGGGGAGATTCTTTATATGATAGACATGAGTTAGGCTATGATTTGATATGAGGATATAAAGACTTAGATGGTAGAGTCGGCAGCAGAAAAAGGTGGGTGGCTTGTGGTGAAATGTGTGTCACGCTCCGAGCCTACACCCGTTTCGACACTTCAACTTGGCCACTCGTTTGGGGATGATGCTACTTTGTGTTTCACTCCATATTTGATCAATGCAGATGCAAACAACTTGTTGCAAAAATGGGATCCCCTATCAGTAATAATAGCTCGAGGAGTACCAAATCTGGCAAAGATGTAGCATTTTAGGAATTGAACAACACTTCTCCCTTCATAGTTTGGTAGTGTGACAGCCTCCACCCACTTAGAAGCATAATCTACTGCAAAAAAATGTACTTATTACCAAACGAACTCACAAATGGACCCATGAAATCTATTCCCCATACATCAAATAGCTCAACCTCTAAAATAGGCGTGAGAGGCAACTCATGTCTTTTAGACACTCCACCTTGTTTCGGACATTGAGTGCACTTCTTAACAAACTCATGAGCATCTTTGTATAGGGACGACCAGTAGTAACAACTTTTAAGAACTTTATGTACCCAACCATGATGACCCCCAATCGGTGAAGCATGACAAGCATGGAGAATTTCGTTGGCTTCTTCCTCCGGAACACATCTCCTAATGATATGGTCTGCACACTCTCTGAATAAATATGGTTCATCCCAAAAGTACTTCTTGACGTCGAACAAGAACCTCTTTTGTTGATAGAAGTTCAGTTCTTCCGGCATTAATCCACACACCGTGTATTTAGCAAAATCAGCATACCAAGGAGTTTGTTGGAGAGTTACCGTGAATACATGTTCATCGGGAAAGGCATTATTTATGTCTACCTCCAGCTCGTCATTTTCCTTGCCTTCCAATCTTGATAAGTGGTCAGCCACCTGATTTTGACAACCTCTTCTATCTTTGACTTCAAAGTCAAATTCTTGCAACAATAGCACCCACCTTATCAATCTTGGCTTGGCATCCTTCTTTGCCATAAAATAACGTAGGGCATCATGATCAGTGTGAACTACCACTTTAGTTCCTATCAATCATGCCCAAAATTTCTCAAATGCATACACTACCGCAAGTAATTCTAGTTCTGTAACTGTGTAGTTACGTTGAGCACCATTTACAGTTTTGCTTGTGTAGTAAATGGGGTGAAATAGTTTGTTGCGTTTTTGCCCAACACGACACCTAATGTCGTGCCACTTGCATCACACATCACTTCGAAGGGTTCTGACCAATCAGGACTAATGATAATCGGGGTGGAGATAATTTTTTCTTTCAAACACTTGAAGGCCACCATGCACGCATTATCAAAGTTAAATTTCACCTCCTTCTAAATTTTTTTGCATAGAGGGTGTGCATATTTTTAGAAGTCTTTGATGAACCTACGGTAAAAGCCGGCATGCCCCAAGAAACTACGTATATCCTTCACCGAAATTGGTGGTGGTAACTTCTCAATAACTTCAGTCTTTGCTTTATCAACCTCCGACCCTTTTTGTGACACTTTGTGACCAAGAACTATACCTTCTCTAACAATGAAGTGGCATTTTTCCTAATTTAGGACCAAATTTGTCTCCACACATCTTTGAAGAACTTTTCCCAAGTGTACTAAACATGCTTCAAAAGTGCCACCCACAACTGAGAAGTCATCCATGAAGACTTCGATTGAATTTTCCACCATGTCAGCGAAAATAGATAACATGCAACGTTGAAATGTTGCCGAAGCATTACATAACCCGAACGACACCTGTTTGAAGGCAAAAGTTCCATATGGGCAGGTGAAGTTATTTTTCTCTTGGTCTTTCAGAGTAATTGAGATTTGATTATAATCGGAGTACCCATCCAGAAAGCAATACCAACCTCAAAGTCGATCAAGCATTTGATCCATGAAAGGCATGGAAAAGTGATCTTTTTTGGTCCATGAGTTCAACTTCCGGTAATCCATGCATACTCACCATCTGATCACCGGTGTAACATCCGGCAATATGGAATAAATTGAAGAGGCTTAGAATTGGAAATTTTCATTTTTGGAAAGAATTTTAAAGTTTTGGAAATTTTGGCTAAGTATGGAAAATGTGAATTTTTGGCCAACTTTGAATAGCCATAAATTCTAGCTCAGGATGAGTTCGGTGTAGTTCCAGTTATGGTTGCAAAGTTCGTGGAATGATCTTTCCAACGCCACTGAGTTTTGCTCGATTCCGAGTTTGTATGAGTGAGATATGCCCTTTGAAAGTTGGGCAAGGTTGACAAGGAATTCCGTCCGGGAATCATTAAGGGCATTTTGGTCTTTTCCCTAGCTATTTCTTTTGAAGATATATTGTTGTGTTAGGCTGATATTTGGACCATTTTTATCCATTTTTTGAGAGAGAGAAAGAGAGGGTTCTTGAGAGTGAAGGGGAGAAAAAGGAGAAGAAGAAGAAGAGAAGAAAGAGGAGATCAACAAGATCATCGTGGATTTTCGTCGGGGTGATCCCTATCAAGGTATGTGAGTTTTTTTGTGTGGGTTGATCCTTTCCCTCACACACCCCAAGTTTAGACTATGATTTGAGAAAAGATTGGGAATTGTTGTTGAAGTGTTGAAGTTGTTAGTTGTTGTTGATATTGTTGTTGAAGTTGTTGAAGTTATTGGTCGTTGTGAGACATGATTGGGTTGTGCATTTAAGTTGAAACCTATTGTATGTTGAGGGAATTATGATTCTAGAGTTATGACCCTTTTGAAGTTGATTCACCATCAATTCGCAGCAATTTCTGGGCTGACGATCCCCATCTACGGGCGTGACCTACGGACCGTAGATCGATTGACGGTCCGTACTGGTCAACCGTCGATCGGAACAGAAGTTGGGTTTTTGGGGCGTCGATCTACGGTCACGACCTACGGTCCGTGGCCTGACCTACGGACCGTAAGTCAGAACCGTAGGTCAACACTTAGTCATTTTCCTTAAATGAATTCTGGGGAAGTCTCTGACGCGATCTACGGACCTGCAGGACGGACCGTAAGTCCATCTATGGTCCGTCGATGGCGTCCGTAGGTGCCATCTGTGTCACCAGAAATCTGAAGTCTCAGCCAAGTTTTTCCCCACTTCTTTTCTCATTTTCTCATGCATGTTCTCAAGTATTATACCTATGTTGTATAGTTGTTCCGGCATTCCAAAGTACGTCTAAGCATTCAAGAATCCCTCCATAACATGTGATCGAACACCTTGAATTCATAATTCCGTTTTCAAGGAAAGATAGTTCCCAAGTCAAGTGAAGTCAAGCTTAGAAGCAAGCAAGTCCTTAAGGTTTTTCCAAGAGTCTTCATTGAACGTTTTCACTTCATTCTAAGGCTCAAGTTGCACGTCAAGTAAAGAGTAAAGAGTCAAGAGTTTAAAGTTGAGTTCATTTCTCAAAGTTATTAGGGAACTATGTACTTCCCAAAGAAGTTTCCAAATGTTTTTACATTTAAGTAAGAAAGGAACCATGTTTCCAAAAGAGCCTTCGGGCTAAGTTTTGAGTAATTATCTCAATCAAAGAAAGAAATTATTTTAAAAGCATGAGCCAAAGTATTTTTGGGAGTAGTATTGAGCACCGAATTGGGGACACGAGTTCATTTTTGGGAGT
>NW_006239049.1:986565-1010787 GCF_000226075.1 Solanum tuberosum | reverse complement strand
AGACAGTCAGTCAGTCAGTCAGTCAGTAGTTTTGAGTCTCTCATCCATGTATATGTATGTATATGTAAATATTCTATTTTGAGACTCGAGTTGCCTTTTGGGCCAGAATTTTATCAGTTAAGTTGTTTAGGTCTTTGCATTGCATTGAGTTATTCTGTTGAGTCAGGTTTCCGCTGAGTTAAGAAAGCCAGGCCAAGGGTTCGCTTGGGGCCAGCAATGGTCTCCGAGTGCCGGTCCTGCCCAGGGTGCAGGCTCGGGGCGTGACAACCGGTCTCATAGACACAAGCTCCCCCTTTTCATTTGGGACTCCTGTGATGGTTCCCTTTTTCGGTACACATTGTACCGGACTTACCCATTCGCTATCCGCAATAGGGTAGATCACACCTGCATACAACCACTTTATTATCTCATTTTTTACCACCTCTTGAATCGGTGGGTTCAATCTCCGCTGATGTTCAACATTCAGTTTACATTCACTATCAAGTTGAATTATGTGTGTGCAAATGTCTGGAGGAATGCCAACTATGTCAGCGATAGTCCAACTATAGTTTTGACATGTCTACTCAACAACTCAAGGAACAATTTCACTTTCCATTAAAGAAAATCAATGGCAATGATCACAGGTAAGCTGTTATTTCCCCCCAAGAAAGCATATCGGAGATGGGAGGGAAGTACTTTCAACTCGAAATTCGGTGGTTTCTTCGTTAAAGGCTTTGCGGGAGGACCTTCTCAAATTTTTAGATCAATGTCCAGCTTCAATGAGGTCTTTGAATATGCCCCCATGCCCGAAAGAGCAGCTACTACCTCTTCGTAGCGTTGAACTTCGAACTCATCATTGTTAGCAAGCACGGCCTCAAGTGGTTCACTCATACACATCAAATGGTTCACACTAGCCATCGTTTTATCAATAACATCAATTGTAAAGACCACGTGAATATCTCTTGGGTGCTTCATTGACTTACAAACATTAAAGGTTACTTCATCTTCGTTCACCCTGAACTTCAGTTCTGTACTTTCAACATCCACCAACGCTCTCCCGGTCGCCAAGAATGGTCTTCCCAAAATGATGGGAATTTCAGCATCGATCTCGCAATCGAGAATTAAAAAATCAGCCGGGAAAATGAGTCGGTCAACCTTTACCAAGATGTCATATAGTATCCCCACAGGGTATTTAATTGATCGGTCTTCCATCAAGAGTCTCATTGTTGTGTATTTCGGTTCACCCAACCCAAGTTATTTATAGATTGCGTATGACATTAGGTTAATGCTTGCTCCTAAATCACATAGGGCCTTGGCATATTGGAGCATGCCGATGGTGGAAGGGATGGTGAATGCCCTGGGATTTTCTTTGTTTTTGATCATCTCCTTAGTCATAATTGCACTACAACTATGAGAAACTTCGATTGTTTCAAAGTCTAAGCTTTTTTTTTGTGACTAACTCCTTCATAAATTTGGAATAACCCGACATCTCCAACAATGCATCCACTAGAGGGAGATTAATCGATAATGTCTTGAACACCAATAAAAACTTCTTGAACTTCTCATCCTCATTCTTCTTCTTAAGGTTTTGGGGAAATGGAAGAGGTATTTTGGGTAGAGGTTGCACCATTTTTGGGATCGGATTGCATTTTTCCACATCTTTTTGTGACCCTTTGGCAATGCTTTGTTGGATGAGTATTTATTTTTCCTCAATACCTTTGTCTTCATCATGAGCCTCAGCTTCGTCATTGCCAGTCGCATCACCTACTGCCACCTGAGAGTTCACTCTATTATTCAATGATGAAAAATCGGCCTTCATCCCTTTTAACAAATCATCCGAACCTTTAAGTTTGTCAAGGATGCGTGACAACAAATCATTCACCTGGGGATTACCTGCACTCCCTTTTGACTTTGGGCTCTCACTTGATTGAGTGTGGTCTTCGTCATGCTCATCCTCTCTTCTCCAATAATCACTTTTCTCGGCCCATTCTTGATAGTATCTTCTTTACTATTCCTCTTTGTGAAAGTTCCAACCTTGATTCCCACCTCGCTGTAAAAAGCGTGGGTGAAAACCCTCCTTGTACATCTTGGAATTCCAACCTTGATTTTCCTCCGGCTTTGAATTACCCGAGGAAGAACCCTCCTCAACTCTAAACACTCCAGTTGTTACCTTGGGCCTTTTCACATTCTCTAACACAAGCTCTTGAAGTAGTTCCATTTGGGATAACTTCTTCTTGATGTTCTCATCCCTTTCTCTTTCCTTATAATGTTTCTCTTGAGTCATTCTAAAACAAAAAGGCGAAACTTGGTCTTCTTGAGTATACGAAGCTTGATTTATTTTCGTCCTGTCATCAAGAAGAAATGAAGCCACCTCAAATGATTGCAACATTATTCCTCCTCGAACCAATTGATCAGCCACTCCTTTACTTACCCAATCAAAAATCCGATAAAAATGTTGGAGTAGCATATCGTTTGGTAGCCTGTGAGTTGGGCATTAAAGTAGGAGTTTCTTAAACCTCAACCACGTCTCATGGATGGGTTCACCCTCCAATCGCTGAAAACCTTAAATGTTATCTCTGAGTTTCATCATCCTCAACGGAGGAAAGAACCTAGTATTGAATGTCGTGGTGAGCTCACCCCATGACGTGACAGAATTCTTTGGTAACTCCGCCACCCATTTGCTAGCCTTCCCCGTCGAAGATAGTGGGAATAACCTGGATTAACTCTTGTTACACATTCTTGAATGAAAACGGGCTGCAAACATCTATAAAATTTCTCACATGCTCATGCGGATATTCATGAATCAACCCTCCATAAAGTCCCTTCATTTGGAGGAGATGAAGAGTTGTGCTCGTGACCTCAAATATCGCATTCTCATTAGTTAATGGTAGGCAGATTGCACCCATATCACTCGATTGGGTTAGGTTGTACACACTATTAACATCATCGATACCATCTCGGTGAGCTGCTTGGCTACCATTCACTTCTGCCTCACTCATTCTTACTTCTATTCAGCTCAAATAACATGAACACAATGCAACCTAAATCGATTCAACTACAGCCGGCAAATTCACATGTTTAACTTCGATAAAGGAACTCTAAAAAATGCTACTCCCAGGCAGCGGCGCCATTTTGATTAACGTTTCAAAGTCACTTCATCAAGTTCTATGTGTCAATGATCATAAATCAGTATAAACCCAACTAAATGAATTGGGGTCGATCCCACAAAGAGTAGCTTTCTTTTGAATTCGAATATGAAATTATTATGGTGACCTTTGCAGCTGAACAAACAAAATCCTTAGGAGTCTATAAGTCAAACTCAAAGATGTCATTACTAATCCAAACAAATAGTGTTCAAACTACCAAACCACTTCAAAAATCAACAAGGAACAATCAAATAAAGAGAGAACGCTTGGGGGATTGACTAACCAACTGTAGAATTCAACTCAACGGCTGTATATCATTACCAACAATGCTAATTCGTCATGGGTAGAATGGACTATAGGTAAATCACTTTTCTCTCTAACAATTACCTTATTTCTACTGAGTTCTCTTGAACCTCAACACTATCCATAAGAAGACCAGCCCACTCTTATCAAATCTACTCTTTCGAGCTAGATACAAAGGTTGAATCTCAAGTTTCACTTTCTCAAGATGAAACTGTCTTGACCCAGTAACTAAGGATGCCAAATTACTACCTTAGCTCTATACTTCTCTCTCGAGCAAGCATAAAGCTCTTAAGTATATTACACTAGACATGCGATATTGGAGTTAAACCACAGTAACAACTCACACCCACTTCAAATTAACACAAAAAATCACTAATTAAAAGCACCCATTAAGTCAAACGCAACAGTTGGTCACATTGTCAAACCCCAAAGGTTAGGGTTTTAGCCAATCATAGTAAAAACATGAAATTCAATACCTGCCACATTTTCCACAGCTGGGTAAATGAAATTTGAAAATCAAAAGTGAATAATATATTCTCTATAACAATACCCAATTGAAAAACCTTGCTACAATTACTTGAACTCAATAATAGCAGTGTTTTTGTTCTCTAACTTTTGTTCCTCACAATTTCTGAATGCTTTCTCTCTCTTCCATAAATCAATTTATACAAGTTTGAGGTGTGCCTTTTTTGGGACCAATCGGCAAGGAAAATCAGGCTGCGCCGACCATTCGGTGACTCACCGATCGTCCTTTTGTCTCACCTTCTTTCTTCACATCCTCTTCCTCCAACCACTGAAATTTTAGGCAATCTAGATCGGGATCGCTGTTTCATTCCCCGATGCGCCCTTTTGTCTTTTAACGCACCTATTAGCATTTATCAGGATCTCCATCAACTTTTTGGTGATATGGACGTCCTTCGCCGATACAGTCGGTGTCACGCCGAATGGAAATTATGTCCGCCAAAGTTCCTACTATTTCAAGCTCAGTGTTCGGTAAATTTAGGCTATGTAGGAGGGATGAAAGGTTGTACTAAGCTTAACACGAGTACCAAGACCCTTTTGGAAAGATTTACAAAACAGAAAAATGAATTGGGTACCATGATAAGAAATAATGGACAAGGGCAGTCCATGCAACTTGACTATATATCCCAAATACAACTTAGCATAGTCCTCCACCACATAAGAAACTTTGACGGGAATTAAATGAGCGGATTTTTTCATTCGATCTACTATAACCCAAATCAAGTTATGCTGTCGCGGGAGTGGGTTGATGAGTCCACAAATTGGACTCATTTAGGGCTATATTTTGATGAAATTAGTGTCCTCAAATGCATGTTTTAACCCGATATCTGATGAAAACCTTTAAGTTTCAGGTATTTAAAGTTTGAGGCAAAGCATGGACACTACTTGGCTAAAAGGAGCAAAAAGAAGCCGAAAGAACAAAGAAATGAAGGTCTGCGAATCGCCGAACACATTCGGTGGATCGCCAACAGATCGCATATACGCCTGTTGTTCTAGTGTGCTGAGCCCTGAAGAAAAGGAGAAAATCAGCAATGAAAGGGAGCAGTCAGCGTATAGCCGAACGACTCCGTGAAGCAGTGCTACATTGCCCAATTACCCAGGACACAAAGATGCTGAAGGCAACTGATGAAAGGCGATGAAATAGACCAAAGGGAGGATCGTCGAATGCATCGGCGATTCTCACTAACTTCGCCGAAAGAGCCTTCAGAGCACATTTTCTGAAAACTATAAATACTAGTTTAATTTTTATTCTTAGGCATTTTATTTACATAATTTTTTTCCTAGTTTTTAGATTGGAAAGTAGAGAGAGAGTTTTTTTGGAAATATTCTCTAAGTTTTAGAGAGGGTTTTGAAAACACGAAGAAGAAGAGAGTTTCATCTCTTTCAATTTGGAAGAGGGTCTCTTGGATTGTTCAATCTTTGCTCAAATTGAGACTTAAATTTTCATACCCATTTTATTTCAAAATCATTGAAGGTATAAATTTCTATTTCTTGATGTGTGGCTAAAAATCTCCATTCTTAGGGTGTGATTTAGCAAATATGTGTTGAGATTATTGTTGGGTTTTGCTTTGCTGATAGGTTAGATGTATTTTAATAGTGATTTCACCTAGTGGTTGTGGTTTAATTTAATGGGTTTGTAGTTGCTAATACAAAACCACCTATGTGTTTTTGGCTTGCTCGAGAGAGAGGTCATGAAACCAAGACCGCTAGACTGATGGCCTAAGGAGTGGGTCAACATGAGGTTCAGTCCGAGAGGGTGAGCCCTAGTCCCATATCCTAACACTCAGCTCGAGAGAGTGAGTGGGGTAAGGCGTAGGCTGGCCTTCATGCGGCAAATGGGTGTCCGAGAGGAACCTATTTGAAACGGGGTAAATTGCCTGAGAGGGAACTTATTTCCATCTAAAGCTTAGCCTAGTCACTATTATCTTGCAAATTTCCTACTGAAAGCATGTACCCAACAATTTAAATCAATATATATTGTGGTCATACTCTAAGAATCCCTTCTCACTTATTGATTTCGTGTTAATTTTACAGTTTTTGCTCTACTTGTGACAAAACTCCCAAATCGTTAATTGACACTCTTGTGTCCCCCTTTAATTTGCTATGTATTCACTCGTAAAAATCTTTAGCTACGATTAGCTTTAGCACATTTGCGCTTAACCACTAATTATCACGCCCACTCCCTTGGGACTCGACCCCAACCCTTGGTTCGGTTATTATACTATTGCACGATTGTAGACACTTGCTTTGGAAGATCTGTCGTTGATTACGCAAACATCAAAATGGCGCCGCTGCCGGGGAGTGGTGTTACGTGAATGTTTTTGGTTTATATCAAATTCTGCTTTCAATAATCGTAGTTTACTAACCTTCTTTTTAGTTTTGTTTTTCTTTAAATTTGTTGGTGTAGGTAGGTTCCCTGAACATGGCTGAGGGAAATGGTAGCGACTCGGCTGAGATGAGGCAAGAAGTAGAGAGAGACTTCACATTACCCGCACTAGTAACTTAGCTGCACGAGTTGGCCACCAAAATAACAGAGGTGGAAAACAAGTGCAAGAGTCAATGGAGGTACATAACTCCTCTCGAGAGAAAGAAGTTTAGGGGTTAGCTAGTAACACTAGGGCCAACCCAATCAATGGGGAATGAGTAAAGACTCACGTCGAGCCACGACGTTAAATAAGGCGCTTCTTGGGAGGCAACCCAAGGATCTAATTGCTTAAATTTGCTTTTATAAATAATAGTGTGTTAGTGATGCAGGTTTGAATGAGGAAAGTGGTGAAAAATATAGAATGACGAGCAAATGATCAATCGGCGGACCGCCGAACAGGTCGGCGTGCCCAATCTGATCCACCATTTGTCTCAACTCAATTTTAAATTAGAGCCTGTAAAACTCGGCGACCTTGAAAAGCAGTTCAGCGCATCGCCAACTTGGTCGGTTATCTCGACTTAAAATGCCATCTTGATCCCATGAAATTGACAAGTTTGTAACAATCGGTGGGACAAGGGACTACTCGGAGAATCGCCTAGTAGATCGGCAATTGCAACTAACGTCGCTGAACGAGCACGAACTGAACGGTTTATAAAGGCCAAAAGATTCAAAACATCGACTTCACTTTCCCTCGCTCACAAACCTCCTAAACTTGCACTAAGGTAGAATTTTATTCAATTTAACATTACTCTAGCATTTTAGTTTGATCTTGAGCTCGAAATTGGAACACTTTGCCGCCTAGATTTCAAATCGCATTTAATCGACATTGAAGGTTGGTTCCCTTTTCCAATATTTACATTCGTAAGTTTTGTACTCATTTGCAGTAATTGTCTCTTAGTGATGTGTGCTGGGCCTCTCTAATAGGATTATAAAGATTGCATGCCTATTTTAATTCGACAATCTCGCCTTTGTTGTCTAATTGTTTAATGCTCGTAATTGTTTGTGCTTTTTAATGAGTTGGGTCATGATTGCATGTTGTTTTAATTTATTGGGTAAAGTCCGAGTAGCCCATATTTGTGCTAAATGTCGAGAATTTGCTCAATGATAGAGAGGGTGACAACACTCTTATGAGGAAATATAGCCAAATGGCCAAATGTGGCAATTCCGGGAGAAATCCAAGTGTTCCGGGGTGATGGGTAGTATGGGTCTTGCTCGAAGTTCGTTAGTGCATGCTTTGATTTTGCCTTCGGGGTTTTCGAGATTGAATTCAAAAAGAAGGATTGAAAATGGACACGTTGAACCTTTTGTCGAGCTGGGTCGAGCTCGCCAAATTATTCGGCAGTTCGCCTAATGTCTCCATTTCTCCCTTAGTAGCAGGTCAAAGTGGATGAGACTGTAACTTTCAACAAGAAGCCAGGGTTCGCCGAAAGTACTCTTGACCGCCCTCTGTATGCTACCCCTGAACCCTTATACACTGTAACTTTCAGCGAACAACCCTTGTTCGCCGAAAGTGGTCTGCGATATGCCGAAAGGACTCTCTTATCGCCAACTTGCCTTAATTGTTTAGCCAACCCACCGGCAAGCCCGATTTAGATCGCCGAATTGGTTACATGACTCGCCGACTTGATCGGCGTCTCTATCTGTAGAAAGAGTCACTGTGAATGAAGTTAAGTTGTTTTCTTATCCTCTCTCGATCTTTTGCAGTTATGGTACGCACTAATTTTACCGAGCAACCACAAAAAAATGCTAAAGGCATTACGATCAATGAAGGAGGATCAAACCTTCCAAAGAGAAAAAGGGATGACCTCCAACCGGGAGATAAAGGCAAACGAAAAAAGCACATAGCTAGGAAGGGCGTAAATATTGAACCAGCTTTTTCTGAGCTGGAGGATGAACAACCTTTGATAAGTCAAAGGAATGAACTCAGGGCTAGAGCTCAACCCACATCTACCGGAACCCCTTCAACGGCCACTACCCCGACTATTGAATCAATGCCAACTCCAGCACCACCTCCAGTGGGCCCTACATTCCCCGTAGCTCCACCTCCACCCAGATTGCTGAACAGGTTAAAAGGCGATGGTTTACGAACCATTCTAGAAGAAAAGTTACTATTTGTATAGGGTCTGGAAGGCAAGCACGTTGAGGTGCTTGATAAACTCAGATATCATGAGTTGGAACAGTTCACTAGGCCACGGGGATATTACATTCCTTCCTAGGTTCGGGAATTCTACCTAGCCTATGGAGAGTTGGTCCCAAAGAATAAGAAGAAGGCTAGTGAGTTTCGACCAGTGAAGTCGGTTATGGTTAGAGGCAAAGAAGTGGAGTGTCACAACAATCATATTAATGTTGTATTGGGTTAACCGTTGCACTCAGTACTGCCCTACCAGGGTTTTGCCTATTGTTCCATCCCTGGATGATTTGAAAGGTTGGCTAGTTTTGATGATCTCTAACACCACCCACAGGTGGATGGATGCAGGAGCTCCGATTGAGAAGAGGGACATGAACATTTCCTCCCGATACTGGTTTTGCTTCATCAGCAACACTGTCATGCCATCCCAGAACAAATCCATTCTGCGTCATCCTAAGGCGGCTTGCCTTAGGTCTATCATGGATAAGAGGAGGATCGACTTGGGACAACTAGTTTCACAGGAGATGGCTATGAGAGCCAAACAGACGCAGACGTCTCTGCCTTTTCCTATTCTGATCACCGAGTTATGCCGGTGTACCGGCGTACCCAGGGATCCTGCTAGAGATATAGATGTCACCCCATCTTCCTCCACCGATATCCGGCGTATAAAGGCCGAGTTCACGTGAGAGAAGGCTGACAGGAGGAAATCAGCTCCAACAGATACTTCTCCAGAGGTCGATGTTGACTCATTACCAGGAAAGGCACCTTCGTCTCCTCCGACTTCGGAGCCTTCAGGTATACCCGCTCCTTCTTCTTCTTCACAGACTCCAGGTGCTTTATCTTTCTCCCAGCCTATTAGGATCACTCATTCCATGATCCTGAAGATGAAGCAGCTGGCCTATTCAGTGGATGTAAGGGCGACGAGATCAGAGAGATCCATCCCAGGGATGATTGACAGTGCCATCTTGACTGCACTAACCCCCCTCAGGACCATTGTTGATGATTTGACTGCCAGGAGCAAACAGGGGGAGACACTCGAGGCTTCAGTATTAAAAGCCGAAATAGCAGAGTTGAAGAAGGACGTAGCCTATTGGAAGGCTACCGACTTCACCACACTGATGCAGGGAGCAGATGACAAGGATGCTCCTGAGACCTCGGGGATTTCTCCGGCTACTACCGGAGATGTGCAGAGGATTGATGCAGGGCATGTAAAGACAGAGACAGAGACCAAGGAGGAGCGAATAGTAGTGCATGATGAAGTACTGAGTGAGAGCAGAAGTATGTCTATCTTTCAATTTTTGAAAACTCTTCTCACATGCTTCTGACCATATGAACTTAACCTTCTTCTGGGTCAATGCCGTCAATGGAAAGTCAATCAAAGGATACCATTTAACAAACTTTCTATACTAACCAGCCAAATTGAAGAAACTTTAAATATCCGAAGGGGGTATAGGTCTAGGCCAACCCTTGACCGCATCCGTCTTATTAGGATTTACCACAATACTTATACCGGAAATAATGTGTCCAAGAAAAGCCAAAGAGAAGGGACACTTTCTATAGACCCTCTTAGCCACAGTAAAATCACCAACTGGGGTAGAGACTGAAAAAGGATCTTACAACACATCTGGAAGAATACCAAATCTCATGGCCACATATGGCATCACAAAAGACAAGGTAGCTCCGGGGTAAAGTAAAGTATAAACATAAAGTTGGAATACTTTAAACATACCGGCAACCACATCGGGAGAGACCTCTTCCTCATGAAGAGTTTCAAGCGCATAGAATCGGTTATGCTTTGGAGCATTTGAACCCGAACCACTAGGAGGAGATTTCTTACCTTCAATTCCCTTAGCTATAAGCATTAGAAAATCCCTTATCTTATGGCCACTCATACCACAATCATAGCAACCAGCCATACTTGCTAAACATTTGCCTTCATGCTTCCACCCACACTTAGCACAAGTACACAATGAAGATCCACCACCATTCCCTCCTTGAGGTTTAGGGTTAGATACCCTTTTTTTGTTTAACTTAGTAGGTGCATTGAAAGAACCTTTGTCGGAACTTAGAACGACCATGTCCATCGGACCTTGAATGTGAGGAGTTACCATCACTAGTCCTTGCCTTCTTTGCCTCCCTAGATCTTTCCCTAAGTTTCTCCTCTTCTATCTACTGAACATGGAATATAAGACAAGAAATGGCCATATTATTGGTAAGCATGGCGGTACGACATTCTTTGACCACCATCTGAGACACACCCGAAACAAACTTACTCATTTTTTCCCTAGGGTCGACAATCATAGTAGGAGCATACTTAGACAATTGTGCAAACTTCAAAGCATATTCCTTCACACTCATGTTTACTTGACGAAGGTTGATGAATTCAAGCACCATTGCCTCCCTCATCTCAAGGGTAAAGAACATATCAAGGAAAGCAACTTTGAATTTTTCCCAATCAAGAGGACCCACATCTCCCACCCTCTCTTCTTTCCATTGGTTGAACCATATTTGAGCAGCACCCTTAAGTTGATAAGAGGATAATTCCGCCTTTTCCACCGGCATCACTCCCATGATCATTAACACATTGTACACCTCATTAACGAACTCTTGGGGGTCTTTTTCAACCGTAGAACCATGATACTACATAGGATTCATTCTAGTGAAATCACTCACTCTAAATGCCACCGTACCCACATTTGGGTTCATGGGGACCACAACCTCACTATTGTCTTGAGCCGTCATGGATTGAACCAACACTTGAAAAACAGCACTAAACTCCGCATTAGTCACTTGCTCGGCCAAAGGGTCGACCGAAACTTGAGGAGTTCTAGGAGGAGCTTCTTGTCCCACATTTTCATCTGCATTCCTCCTAACGTATGCTCTTCGAGGGGCCATTTCCTAAAAAATATCAGATAGAGATTAGGAGAGAGACATTATAGAGTTAAACTCTATCGCACGACTTTAGAGTAATGAAATAAGTGGACATTCCTAAACATCTTATAGCCTCTCATTCATAAATGTGGCGTGCTTCACACTCATGAATAAGACTCTACTCGACGTGGCATATGAGTCTTCCTAGGACCTTTCTAAACCTTGTGCTCTAAATACCATGTTTGTCAAAACTCAAGGTAGACCCTAAGTGTAACATGGCGTATAGGACCCCAGAGCTACACAAGCCACTTGGTATACATAAACAAGATAATAGAAATTTAAGGTATTTAAAAGATAGTTTATATCATAAACGAGTTGTAAAAAATGAAGCGGAAGTTTACATAGTATCAATAGCCATATATTACATCACGAGTGATCGGGACATAACCCTGGTATCACATACAATATTTAGAGATGAAAGCTCTTCTTCTAGAGAGAGAAATATTTGGGGAGGATGAACTTGTTCTTCTTTTGAGAAATTGAAAGAATGAATTAAATTGGGTGATTTTGGTGGTAAAAGCCTTTACATAGGGATTTGGGTAAAGGGTAAAATGACATGGGATTTAATTAAAATAACTTCGAAAAGACCCAAAAGCCCCTGACTTAAAGTTGACGGACCGTACCTCACAATGGCCTTCACAGCTTGTCAAGAGTTCCACAAGCTATTATGGCCATCTTGGTCCTTTACCAATGGCAAGGGGAGGGACCCCTTCCAGGTAGGCCACTTTTCAACCACCACCACACCCCGGCAAACTCACCACGAGCCATCAAGGCCCTAACAGTTCAAGCAAATATTCACGTGCCCCATAACGAGCCGTGGTCCCCTTCACGGCCTATCAAGGGCTCTGTGGAGGGTCCCATGGACCAATTTTGGGATGGTGACTTGCCTGCTTTACCCCTTTTCTAGCCTTCTCGATTTCAAGGTGTACGGGGGGAGAGGGTGACAGGTACGGGGAACAAGTGGTGGAGTAATACTGTATTCTTTAATTTTTAATTAATATTAATATTTTATTTTTATTTTTTTGTCAAGGTGGAATATTTTATCCATGTCGAATGACATGTGTCAAGGTTTTTTCAAATAAACGAGATAGTGCATTACACACACCACTGAGGTGTGTTTCTTATTCTAATAAGTAATAGTTTAGGTATGAAGATAAAAAATAGGAGATAGTTTAGGTGTGTTTTTGATACATATCTCTATTAAATATAAATAAGTAGACTTACGCAATTAAATTGAGTAAATATGCTAAGCCTTAAAAGGACCTAAAACTTGGCTTCTCCTACTAATGTGAGAACTTTTACTTTATATTACTGCTATCATAGCAGTAACTTGATTGAAATTGCTAGAGTAGCATCGTCGACGTGAACAAAGAATTCTCTAGCATTCAAAGTTTTATGAACCCTTGGAATAAACTCAACATGAATTTGGTTGTTGTGGGAGGGATTCAGTTTGACGTGGGTGTGCAATTAGGGTCAAAGGTGAAGAAGAAGAAGAAGAAGAAGAAGAAGAAAGAAAGAAAGAAGAAGAAGAAGAAGAAGAAGAAGAAGAAGAAGAAGAAGAAGAAGAAGAAGAAGAAGAAGAAGAAGAAGAAGAAGAAGAAGAAGAAGAAGAAGAAGAAGAAGAAGAAGAAGAAGAAGAAGAAGAAGAAGAAGAAGAAGAAGAAGAAGAAGAAGAAGAAGAAGAAGAAGAAGAAGAAGAAGAAGAAGAAGAAGAAGAAGAAGAAGAAGAAGAAGAAGAAGAAGAAGAAGAAGAAGAAGAAGAAGAAGAAGAAGAAGAAGAAGAAGAAGAAGAAGAAGAAGAAGAAGAAGAAGAAGAAGAAGAAGAAGAAGAAGAAGAAGAAGAAGAAGAAGAAGAAGAAGAAGAAGAAGAAGAAGAAGAAGAAGAAGAAGAAGAAGAAGAAGAAGAAGAAGAAGAAGAAGAAGAAGAAGAAGAAGAAGAAGAAGAAGAAGAAGAAGAAGAAGAAGAAGAAGAAGAAGAAGAAGAAGAAGAAGAAGAAGAAGAAGAAGAAGAAGAAGAAGAAGAAGAAGAAGAAGAAGAAAGAAAGAACGAAAATGGAGTGAAGGGGTCTGCTTGAAAGTGGGGCGGAGTGGAACATGAAGTGAAATTTAAGATGAAATTAAAATTAAAGTAATAAAAATAAAATAATTCAAAAAGTACGAGAGAAAAAAGGAAAAAAAAAATTAAAATGATTTTAAAAAAATTTAATTAACACATGTCACATAATGATTGGTGCATAATAACACTTGCTTCTTAAAATCTGGGACTAGTAAAAAAATGATGTAATAATGTGAGTTCACAATAGTTTGGGGTGGGGGTGGGGAGGGGTAATAGGACGCCCACATAATTAAAGTGTCATTTTGAATATTCGGGACAAACTCCATGTGTCACTTTATGCCTTTTATCTAAAAAATATTGCAACTTTTACTACTCTTTCTTATAGTTATTGATAAATATCTAACTCGGATAGTGAAAGTAGTTTATGTTTGATTTAAAATCAACAGTTGGCAAGCTAAAAACATAATTAAAAACAATTAGAATAGATGGATTGATATTAAGGAATCCTAATGAATACCAACCATCAACCTGATTGAAATTATTTTAGGTTTAATTTAAGTTTGTAAAAAATATTGCAACTTTTACTACTCTTTCTTATAGTTATTCATAAATATCTAACTCGGATAGTGAAAGTAGTTTATGTTTGATTTAAAATCAACAGTTGGCAAGCTAAAAACATAATTAAAAACAATTAGAATAGATGGATTGATATTAAGGAATCCTAATGAATACCAACCATCAACCTGATTGAAATTATTTTAGGTTTAATTTAAGTTTGTAAAAAATATTGCAACTTTTACTACTCTTTCTTATAGTTATTCATAAATATCTAACTCGGATAGTGAAAGTAGTTTATGTTTGATTTAAAATCAACAGTTGGCAAGCTAAAAACATAATTAAAAACAATTAGAATAGATGGATTGATATTAAGGAATCCTAATGAATACCAACCATCAACCTGATTGAAATTATTTTAGGTTTAATTTAAGTTTGAGATTTTAATTGGCAATCCAGTCCTGCTCGACCTAATTGTTTTTAAAATTGAACCTTCCCCACCCCGCCTCAGCAAAACCTCAAACTTGCCACGTTCCATTGTCCCTACTTTTTTTTTGTCCTATTAGGTGTTAGCAAGGTGACTGAAGCACACTAGTGGCCTAAAGCTAAATGCAAAAAGAGGCCTTAAACTTGTTTTCCATTTTTTATGAAGTGTAACCTTCTAGCCTTTTGAGATGCAAAATTAATACATTTCTCATAATCGATTTTTGTCTAATAATTCCTTTTCAGTTGAGAATATAGTCAATTCATCTAATCTTTGTTCAGACGTAGTACTCTAAATGTGTCAAACTTCTAATAATATTAGTTTTTCATATGCAAACTTACTTTTTCTACAAATCGTACTCAATAAACAAACAAAAAAAATCGGTACTCAATATTCTTTTAAAAAAAAATATAGCCTGTTATTAGTTAAAAATAATAGGACCCCTCGAATTTGTGGGCGCACGTAAGACACCTTCCTATTTTAAAGGGATTGTGTATGTAAAGACCCCGAAGGTCATTTTTGGAAATTTCATGTCTTGCTTTATTAGTTTAGAAATTTGGTTTTGAAATTTGATTGAAAATTGGTGATTTTTGAATAGTTCTAGAGATTTGGAGAGTTAAAGTTGTTAAAATTGGTTTTGGTAATAACAATTAGAGTTGCGATACTCAACATGGAAATCTATCAATTACATTTGCTCCAAAATGAAATTTTGGGTTAGTAGAATTGTTGGCTTAGGTCCCAAGCCTTTTTTGTAACGACCCTTGAGGCAGGTCAGGGGATGAGCAGCACCCCCACGCCTTAACATAAATAAAATAATCAACAGTACAAGGAGGGGGCATAAACCTTACCTCCGATTCTATGGTGGCTCATAAGTCGGCTAAACTACTAAGGTCGACCAATTTATCCCCGATTCTATAAATGTAAAACCTAGAGTTACTGAGCACCTAAGAAGAGGGATCCTCTTAAATACAAAGTAAAACTAGGAAAGAATAAATAAGGGAGAATCTCCCCTTACAAGTAAAAGGAAAATCAAAACCTAAAAACAAAAGGCATCTTCTAGATGGCTATATAAAAGTAATATAGCCTAGATGAAGATAATAAAACTCAAAGAAGAAAAAAAGAAAACTAAGTATTAAAAAGGCTAAGCAAAGTTAATCTGTATGGTTCTTTAATCCTCTTCAACGTTTTTCTTCTTAGATTTTCCATGTTGCTCTTGTCTATGCTCATGGAAATAGTGTTCGGGTTCTTTATGATGGTGACTGGTTTTAGATAAAATTAGCTTCTCTAAGGGTATGCTTATAGTTAAAAGTAATAGATTGATCACAAATGTGACTAAGATTATCAAGAGCATGCTGCAGTTTCCAAGGGCTTGTTTCCAGTAACTTGATCCATTTAACCACCAGCTCAGAGTCAGCTTCTAGGATCACTTGGTTATACCCATAGTTGAGACACCAAGAAAGTCCCTATGTTTCTGGCTCAACCTCAGCCTGCTTGTTAGTACCAAAACCAATAGGAGTAGAATAACCATAACTAATGGCACCATGGTTATCCCTTACTCTACCACCAACACCTATCCTTCTCGGATTATCAAGGGCACTACCATTATAATTAGGCACCATGGTCCCAAGGCTTTTGGTTTGATTTTGAGTCATTAGACGAGATATGAAGAAAGTTAAGGCTAAAGTTTGAGTTTAGTCAACGCTTGAGGTAAGAAAGGTCATTTTGAGTTTTTTTTATTTTACTAGGTCCAAATGGTGATATTGGGTCCATTTGAATGTTTGGTTCAGTTCCTGAAGCTTTTAAATGAGTTTCATGTCCTTATTTGGAAATTTGGAGATTCTTAAGTAAAAGTTGACTTTGGTCAACATCCGATTAAGATGACCTTGTTTGGTTATTTAGTTGATTCCATTGACTCTCAAATATAATTTTCAAGCTAGTAGCATATTTGGTTTGTATACATGAGGTTCTCGATGAGGTTTTTTTTTATTAACGACCCTTGAGTGATTTTTTATGCTTTTCGTGAATTGCCTTATTGCATATCCTATTTTGTAGATTGATGAAGTGCTTTGATTTTATTATTGTGGATTTGAATTTCTTGAGTTGTTTTCTCTTCCTTATGGTGTGAAATTGCTTATTTGCATTGATTATTGTGCACCGTGATGAGACATATGTTCTTATGACGAAGGAAAATGGTTCCGGCTAGTGATGTGATATAAAGCCAAAGCAATATAGTTCCAGAAAGTGATATGATATAATAAAGCCGAAGAGAAATGATTCCGGCTAGTGATATGATATAAAGCCAAAGGGAAATGGTTCCAGCTAGTGATATTGTGCCGAATGGAAATTGTTCCGGCAAGTGATACTATATATAGTCAATGGGAAATGGTTTTGGCTAGTGATATTGTGCCGATGAGAAATGGTTCCGGTAAGTGTTTGGTTATTGTGATTTGATGAACTTGATAATTGAGATTGATCTAATTAATGCTTATGATTGATCTACTTGATATTTGTGATTGATCTACTTGATAATTGTATTGGTCTACTTGACATTTGTTATTGTCCTACTCAATACTTGTTGGTTATTGAACTGTGACCGTTTGACTGTAACTATTAAGCCTTGTGAACTGTGTATTGTGAAACTGTTTTACTCTATTTTTTCTTGACTTATGTAGGAGCATTAGGCTTATTCTGGGTGAAGGGATCCTTAGTATAGGTTGTAGCTAGGTTGTAGCTAGCTTGTAGTATGCCTTAGAATGTGTATCCTTATTAGAATTTGTAATCATGATCTTAGACTAGGGTTGAGCCTTAGGTTCCTTAGATTGTGTAGTTTTGCGGTTGTAGAGGTAGGTTACTCCCGGTAGGGCTTGATTTTAGGTTGTTGATCATGTGTTGGTGTTTGAGACTTTGGAGGCTCTTCGAAGCCGTAGGTCGGCACTAGTTGTTCTTAGGCGTAGACTGGAGTTGTGTTATGAGGGTAAGGCATCATTTCTGTAGTTTTTCTCCCCTTTTTATGATTTTGGAGCTCTATTTGATTCCTTCACTTATTGGTTAAGAGTAGGCTGGTTATGATTATTATTTTTGGGCATGAGGTCGTGTTTGAGGACCTGTAGGATCCCAGGTTAGTACTCTCTGCCTTGGTAGCCTGGTTTGGTTAGATTTTTAAATATTTAATTGTTAGTGCCTTGTTTGAATGTTGGCGATGGCATACAATGCATTGGATGTTCATTCATATATTGTTTTGTGGTACGATCCTTGTTCATGAATTGTTACATCATGATCATTCATGGAATATGATGGTTTTCTCTTGGTCACCATTCTAAACTGGTTTTAGAGAGAGCTCTACCACCTGGATCATTGGATTTACTGATTTTGAGACTTATGAGGTGTCATTGACGTGCTCCTTTCCTACTTGAGACATTAGAGGCATCTAGGATGTGCCAAATTTTTACTTGACTAGCCGACACATCGACACCCTTTCCTATATGGTTTTGGTTACTCGTTCCTCTTATACCGCGACAGAGTAGATTCCTACTAGTCGTAGATTTATGGTTTGGTCATGATGGTCTTTATCCTTGATAAGACCTGGATTTGGATCCAACTAGTGTATATGGATTTCCCACGTCCCCTATGGGCCCCTCTAACTCTGAGTGACATAATACCAGAAAAGGGAGTTGCATGGGTCCTACCTCGCCCGCACGACAAAAAGGTAGGTCTATACACTTTGTTACTGATGGTTATTGATTTACTGCATATCCTTCATTCATATAATTTGTGTTAGTTAAAATTACAAGATTACAAATTACAATTAAAATTAAAATGAAGAAATAAAAATATTTTTCGGTTGAGGCACGGATATCTCACTCTCTTTAAGGAGATTCAAGTCCACTACAATAAATCTTTTCACCGGTCCAGCAGTAGTCCTTCGTGACTTGTTCCCTCCGGGATTTAACAGCCTAATAAAAAAGTGTAACTCAACAAATTCTGGAAAAGAGTTGAGTCCAAAGCTCCACAAAAAGAACAACTCCCTTCAACTAATAAGAACTCTCTTTTTTGACTAACTTTTATGCACTCTTTATTTTCTTGTGTATGTAGCAAGATAATGGGGTAGTAAATAGTGAAGATAGATGGCCTAGAGGTTACAAGGTATAATGGAGGAGTAAAAAATGAAATAAAGTAAGGGCATCCAATGCCACTAACGTGCAAATGAAGAGCTGCAAAATGGCATAATAATGTGCACCAAATGAAATGTTAGAAATGGCAAAAAATGGAAATTAAGCCTCAATAAATTGTATCCAAAAGATAATATAAAAGAGGATAATGTCCTTGGAATGGGAATATGCACCTTAACAATAGTTTTAATAATATTAAATGCTCCCAACACCAACAATACCAACCTCATCATAATTTTATAAAAGACAGTATACTAGATGATGGAAGACCACTATGCGTAATGAAGGTGTGCTCAATATTGAACCTCAACTTAGTGAAACAATAACTTTTACTTCAGATTCGTAGTGATCTCATACTTGAAATATGACATCTTAAGGGAAATAAAATTTTACTTCTCACATACAATAATCAAGGTGTTGACATGATCTTTAAAAGCCATCACGTTACGACTTTGTGCTATCCCGATTTCAGGAGTGCATTTGAGAATAAGCCAAATTCTCATAGGAAGCGACCTACTTCCACACTCACATAGGTGAAATTTGTCGATAGTGCTCCTGTAAGTTTAACATTCCACTCATACGGGCTAAATATGATCATGAAGAGTTTTATCAACTCAACCTTCACAAATCACTACAGTAAATAATGAGCTCAAATCATACGGAGGGAATATTAACTAGTGCATTTTTCACAACAAGTCATCCTATGATTAGTTTTTCCCTTTGAACGTGGTTATTGGATGTCTAGTCCCCAGGTTGAGTTTCCTCATACATGACTCAAGGATTTATAGGCTTCAATCCTGTAACACCTCACTATTTGAAAGAACAAGAAAGAACTAGAATTTGAAAGAAACTATTTTTTTTTTTGGAGATAATCAAATTTGGAAAGTTTGACAAGTTAAGTATGAGTTTTGAGTCAACTTTAAACCACCATAACTCCTAGATCAGGATGCATTAGTTGTGATAAAAGATACTGTAATAAATATCTTTGAATTAGCTTTCCAACGCCACCGAGTTTACTTAATTTCGAGTTCGTATGATGGAGATATGCTCATTTGAAGTGGGGTTGTCTAGATAAGGAAAGTCAAAACCGGATTTTAGAGAGGTATTTTGATCTTTTCATTACCGATTTAATTAAATCCGTTTTTAGTAAATTATTTGGGGTGTAAACTGAGTTAGTTCAGTTTACGCAATTGAGTATTTCGCTAGGGCTTCGAGAGAAGAGAAAAGAGGAGGAAAGGAGAAGAAAAGTTCAAGACTCCTCAAGTTCTTGCGATTTTGGTTGTGGATTTCGCCAAGGATTCAATCCTACGAGGTATGTGAGTCTTTCATAGCTTTGGGTTCGTTCACCCACGCACCAAAACATGTTTATTGTAGTGTGAATTCGTCCTAAAGAGGTTGAAAGTTTGATATTTTTGATATGTGTTCGTGAGTTTGCTTTCGTTCTTGAATTGGGCTGAGATTGAGGAGTTCTTGAGATTATTGCGTCGAGTTATAGAGTTGTTTTGAGTTAGATTCTTGTGTACATTAAATAGGTATCTGAATTTAAAGAGAATTTGGGAAAAAGAATCAAATTTAGGCGAATTTTGGTTGGAAAATGAAGAAGCAAAAAGTCGGGAAAATCTGGGTACCAGGTCCGCGTCGGGGACCTGTTCCTCAGGATTGCGGAATTCTTCCCTGCGTCGCGGCGCGGTCACGGACCCTTCTGCGTCAAAATTTATTTCGCCACCAAATATTAAAATGCATCTTCGCGTCGCGGACTTGTTTCTGAGAGTGATTTCTTGATCGTTTCTCATGTTTAACTATCTAAAAACACTCCTAAACATCACGAGATATTTCGTACAATAAATCACAATCCTTGAATCCATAAATTCAAATTCATGGAAAAATAAGAGACAAGTCTAAAGAGTTCTTAGAGTCCTTTCAAAAAAGTCTTTTGCAAAGGCTTTAAACTTGTTTTAAGACTTGAGTTTTGAGTTAAGAGTAACAAATGAAGTTCATTGTTTCAAAAATATTATATGGGAACTACGTATTCCCAAAGAGTAAATGTTTTCACATTTAAAAAACAGAGAAAACACCAATTTCCAAGAGAGCCTTTGAGCTAGTTTTTTTGAGTAACTATCTCAAACCACATAAAGAGATTCCTTTTAATCATATGAGCTGACTATTTTGGGAGTAGTATTGAGCACTGATTTGGGGACGAGTTCATAACAACTCAATGTCTCCATAAACCATGTAGCCAACGTGGGTAGAAAGGGTCATACATTTTAGATGATTCCTTAATGCTTTTTAGCATAAACTAGTGGATCCACTTAGTGTAGGTGTTCTATATCCTGGCAAGTTATAGGACAGTTCTGGCAGCATGGGCGAGGCGTTGTATCATCACATAGCTCATATTGATTGTCGGTTAGAGAAACTCGCATAAAATTATATTACTCTATTATATATAAACTGAGTTGTTATTGTATTTCTTCAATACATTGAATTGCTACCTACTGTTTAGATGGTTTATATAAACTACATCTTTATTGTTGTTTATTTCTTCATTGAGTTGAGTATCCATGAGATGAGTAAAGCTGAGGTAAGTGTTTCTTTCAGAATTCAGTTCAAGCTTATGTCATAGTTAGTTTTCCCCTAGCATGCTCGTACATTAAATGTATTGATTCCATTTGGCCTACTTCATTTTATGATGTAGATACAGGATCAACTTCCAGTGCCTAGTTGATCCAGTCGTGCACTTAGAGTCAGTTGGTGAGCCTCCTTGCTTTCCGGAGGATCCCTTTGGTTATGTTTTGTTTTATTTATTTTGGCTATTTCAGTTGTTAGGATGATCGGGTGTCTTGTCCCGATATCCCTCTTAGTATCTAGAAGCTTCAGAGACCGTTACATATGAGTTCTTTAGTCTTGATATTTCAGTTGTTTTATTTTAAAGACTTGAGTTGCCATTTGACTATGTTGAATGTTATTTTCTAAACATTCTCAGTTTATCTATTTAGACAATTTATTTAAGATTGTATTTAGGTTTATTTTTGTTGAGTAAGTTTTCCGCTAAGAGCCTAGCCAGGCCAAGGGTTCCCTTGGGGCCAGCATTGGTTCTCGAATGCCTTTCCCGCCCAGGGTGTAGGCTCGGGGGGTGACAAACTTGGTATCAACGCACAAAGTTCAAGAGTCCTACAGAGTCTATTAAGCCATATTTGTATAGTTCTAGTTATCAGTGTGAAGCGTGCCATATCTATAATTAGGAGGCTGCAACATTTTAGGAACTATCTCACGTCTTTCATACTCATTTCGTGCGATATAGTTTATCTCTATGAAAGTTTCTTCCTAACTCATGCTTGCGCGTGTCTTTCAAATCATGCCTCCACGAAGAGCTGTCTGAGGTCGTCCTACTAGGAGTAATATTGCGAAACAAGGGGTACCTAATGCACCAGAAGTGCAACCCCAAGGAGAAGTCAGCAATGCTGAGTTCCGGGAAGCTATCTGAATGCTAAGTCAAGCGGTGACAAATCAACTTGGGAAACAAAGAGGGGCTCGACAGTAAAATGCTGATACTTTAAGGATCCATGAGTTTTTAAGGATGAATCCCCCAAGCTTCACTGGTTCAAGCATCACTGAGGATCCGGAAAACTTTGTTGAAGAGCTTTAGAAGGTCTTTGCGATTATGCATGTCTCCGATGCTGAGAAAATGGAACTAGCTGCATACCAACTGAAGGATGTCGCTAGAATTTGGTTCGATCAATGGATGAAGGGTAGAGCTGAGAGGTGTACTAAATTTGAGTTGGGCTATGTTTGAAGAGGCTTTCTTGAGGCGTTACTTTCCCCGGGAACTGAGAGAAGAAAAGGTATGAGAAATCCTTACTCTTAAGCAGGAATATATGAGTGTTCATGAGTATAGTATGAAGTTCACCCAACTTTCCCGTTATGCCCCGGAGATGGTTGTTATATGAGAAGTCAGATAAGTCTATTCGTTGTTGGGTTTTCTGGTCTGTCAAGTAAGGAGGGTAAGGCTGCAATGCTAATAGGTGATATGGACATAGCGAGGTTGATGATTCATGTGCAGCAGGTTGAAGAGGATAAGCTGAGGGATAGGGAAAAGTTCAAAAACAAAAAGGCTAAGACATCTGGGAATGAGACCGGGCAGCAGAAAAGCAATGCAAACCAGGCATCCTTCCAACAAAACCAAAATGGACCTGTTTCATCATCTGCTAGTACACTCGCACCAAGGAACAAAGATGATTATAATAGTTAGAATTCACAGAATTTCAGAGAAAGACCAGCTCAGTCCCAACGTAGTGTGGCACAAGGAGGTAATTGGGCTCCTACATGTGCTAAATTTGGTAGGAACCACCCAGGTAAGTATTACGATGGCTCCAATGGTTTTTTCAAGTGTGGTCAAGAAGGTCACTTCATGAAAGACTGCTCTAAGAACTGCCAAGGTAATGGGAATCAGGGAAATAGATCCCAATCTTCATCAGTTGCTCCACTAGATAGTGTTGCATCTAGAGGAGCTACTTCAAGAGCAGGCGGAGGAGTAAACTGTCTTTCTTCCATCACTAGTCCTCAAGTGCAAGTGAATTCACCAGATGTTGTCACTGGTATTATCCAATCTTTAAATTTGATGTTTATGCTTTGCTAGATCCAGGAGCGAGTAGCTTCTGCTCCCGTATCTATCATCGGTGTATAATATCTGTTGTAATATCCCTCTATTATTATCTTTGCAAGTATATATATTTTCATATTTTTATCATACTAAATCAGAACTATGGATAATAAGAAATATAAGAAGAAACATACTAGTAGAAAGTTAAGAAAAATAAGAAGAAAATTAAACAAATTATATCCGGAATATAAACAACTCAATATCACAAAAACTGATAACGATAAATTAGATCAATTAATAAATAATATATCTAAAATAGAATATAAATATATTCAATAATTAAAGATACAATGAATAACGAGAATAACGTATATAGAAAAAAACTTACTGAAATAATTATAGCTAAAAGGCAAGAATTGAGACATATGCAAAATAGACTTAACAGTAATATATTTGCAGGAATTTGTAAAAAATTTATAGTAGCACAGAGAAAAACTATTTTATATCGAATAAAAAGCTTAGAATATAAACTACAATACAATTTATAAATGAATAAAGAAGAATACCTAATAGATGAAAAAACATATGAAAACTATGACGGGTTAAAAATAAAAATAATATTTTCTAATCTAGGAAGAAGATATAAGAAAATAGGTGACAATCTAAGTTTAATGTTAGAAAAAGAAACGGTAAAACTAGAAGATAGTTTAACTGCTATGATAAGAATAACAAAAGAAAATGAAGAAATAGATAGAAAAACGGAAATTGAAAAAATAAAACAACAAGCAAAAAAGGAAGTACAACAATTAGAAGAAGTAAAAAATACTAAAATAATAGAACTAGAAAAAGAACTTGCAATTTTAAAAGAAATGTATGAAATTAAACAAAAAGAAAAAGAACAAAAAACAAAATTAACAAATGAGATAA
>NW_006239049.1:986321-986436 GCF_000226075.1 Solanum tuberosum | reverse complement strand
GGTATAAAAGATTAAATAAAAATTGGACAACTAAACCAATAAGTGAACAACATGATTTTTTAGATTTAGACTGTATAGCAGATATAAATAAAACAATCCAATTATGGATAGGATA
>NW_006239049.1:982695-984405 GCF_000226075.1 Solanum tuberosum | reverse complement strand
AATGGAATCAGATAATGAATTCTATAATATAACAAATGACTGAAACTGATATACAAATAATAACTAAAGAAGAACATCAAGACGAAGAATCTTTTGAACAAAAAATAGTATTTGATAATAGTATATTTGAACAAATAAAAGGAAAAGAATTAGACCTAAGCGTAGCGAAAATATTCGAAATACCAACAATAAGAAACTGGTTTAAACGACAAAAAGAAGAATATTATGTAGTAAGTCAAAGAGAACATATTATTGCAAATACACCAAAGAAAATGCTAAAATACCAATAATAAACAAACAAATAATAAATAAAGAAATACAAGATATTAAGGCTAAAAATCCAATTAAATATGTGCATTTAGGAGGAACAGAAATATTAATAAAAGCATGTTTTAGAGAAGGTATAGATACACCCATAGAAATACACTTAGTGGATGATAGACTTATACAACCCATAGAAAAAAGTATAATTAGTGCAGTAAAAGATAACCTCATATACCAAAAATTTAAATTCATAATAAGTGATAACTACTCAGTAGCAATAAATGACAGGAATATAGATAAATCACTAGTATTATATTGGAAAATGTCAGGAATAGAACTAGTCCCGGGAAGTAAAATATTTACAGCTAGATGTAAAAACTTATATGTTTTAACTAAAAAACATAAAATAACAACAAAAAATAAAATAAATAAAATAAATAAAATAAAAATAGAAAATCCTTTCGAAAGAATAGTCACAGTCATAGACAATAATGACTATAGTTATAATGAGATTGACATAGAAGAAGATTTAGAAATTATAAAAGAAAGATTAAGCACATCAAAAAGAATAAACACAAACTATGAAATACCACAAATATCATCAAAAATGAGTACTTCAAGAAAAATAGATAAAACTCCATAAAAATCAATGGAAGAAGAAATAAAACCACATCATTACTACATAATGGGAGTAATGGAACAACGAAAAATATTTAATATTAATAAATACAGGACAAGAAGAAAACTATATTACAAGAGAATTAGTGACGGAAGAAGAAATAATAACTAGTGAACAATTATGTCCCGAACTACCAAAAGCATTAATGTATACCGAAGAAACTACAAAAAAGAAAATTATCATTGGAGGAGTACCAATAGTAATAAAATTTAAAATATATCAAGGAGATGAAAATATCATTTTAGGAATAAAATGGCTAGAACAAGTAAAACCATTTAATCTAGAAGACAAATAGTTGACAATAAATTATGAAAATAAAAGAGTAATAATAAAAAGAACTTTAGTATGATAAAAATATGAAATATATATACTAGCAAAGATAATAATAGAGGGATATTACAACAGATATTATACACCAATGATAGATACAGGAGCAGAAGCTAATATATGTAAATACAATTGTTTACCGGAAGATAAATGAGAAAAATTAAAAACACCGATAGTAGTAACAAGATTTAATAATGAAGGAAGCATGATCACATATAACGCAAAAAATATAAAAGTATAAATATGGGATAAGATACTAACTATAGAGGAAATATATAACTTTGAATTGACTACAAAAGATATGCCTCCCTAGTCCACGAGGGTCTTCACGACCCGTGGTGGTCACCACGAGCTGTGGTGCCACCCGTGGTGGCTAGGCAGTAGGCTCTAGAAGGGTGCCAAAACAAGGCTCCCCTTCACGAGCCACTTCACGACTCGCG
>NW_006239049.1:974585-977264 GCF_000226075.1 Solanum tuberosum | reverse complement strand
TTATTAGAAAAATTTATACATATCATAGAATACTCAGGTATAAGCCTAAGTAAAAAGAAAGCAGATATAATGAAAAAGCAAATATAATTCTTAGGAATACAAATAGATAAAAACGGAATAAAAATGCAAACACATATAGTACAAAAAATAATTAACTCAAATGAACAACTAGATACAAAAAAGAAATTACAATCATTTCTAGGACTAGTAAATCAAGTAAGAGAATACATACCAAAATTAGCAGAGAATTTAAAACTATTACAACAAAAATTAAAGAAAGATGTAGAATACCAGTTTGATAAAAAAGACCAAACACAAATAAAAAAAATAAAATTATTATGTAAGAACCTACGTAAACTATATTTTCCGGATAAAAACAAAAAAATACTTATATAGTAGAATCAGACACCAGTGAAAAAAGTTATGGAGGAGTCTTAAAATATAGGTATGATCAAGAAAAAATGAACATCATTGTAGATATTATTCAGGAACATTTTACTAATACAGAAATAAGATGGGAAATAAAATAGGAAAGAATTATATTCAATATATAAATGTTTACTATCATTTGAACCATATATTGTATATAACAAATTTATTATAAGGACCGATAATACACAAGTAAAATGGTGGCTAACAAGAAAATACAAGATTCGGTAACTACGAAAGAAATGAGAAGATTGGTATTAAATATATTAAATTTTACATTTACTATTGAAGTGATAAAAACTAACAAGAATATTATTGCAGATTACTTATCAAGACAAAGCTACACAGACTGAAAAAGAAATTACTATAGAAGAAATACTCAAACCTATGAACCTACTTAGCACAAAAGTAGAAAATATTGACAAAGAGCTACAACAAATACAAAGTCAGCAGCATGACTATAAAAATGCGGAGCTAAGTCGATCGGAAGACTTTAAAAATCCAGATCTAAAAGGTGACGTTGCGAAACACCTTAAAACCCATAGGGCCCGTTTGGTTACTGGATAAGACATGAGTTATTCAAGTATAAAATGTTGCATAAGCTTTACAATGTTTGGTAGCATTTTTATGTCAGGTATAAAATTCAACACACATAATACTATGTTTGGTTAGAAAATTAGAAAACTACATAACTAATACATGAATAAGTTATGAGTCAATTTATGTATTATTTTATGCAGGATAGTAGATGGAATAAGTTATACATGAATAACTAATACATGAATAAAAATACAAATTGACAACTTTACCCTTCACTCTCAATCAAATATACTTCACTTTTTTTTTAGAAAACTTTCAGATCCTCTCTACACATTTCTAGATCCAGAGTGATTGTTCATCTTCCCAGAAAATTTGATATTGTACAACAGAACAATATGTTTCCAGTCATTTCAACTATAGCATCTACTTGAGCTTAGTTACTGCTAAAATTTCTCACATTGAGTAATTGATATGAAATTGAACATTCTTTACATGCCTTATAGATGAGAATTAGTCCCACTCGTTATTTCTTCTGCTTTATATTTTACCTTTTGTGTTTTTTGAAGCGGTGAAAGCATGAAATTAGTGGACTTGGGTTGCAATGTAAAAGGTTCTAGCTGCAGTTGACCGTCCATAAATTTGTCAAACTCAATAGGACAAATAATTTATTTTTAAGAAGTATATAATGTTTATTAACTTTTAACATAACAAATCAACACCCAAAGAAGTTATTAAATCCTGCATAACTAAACCTTGCATAAATAAACCCTGCATAACTAATACCTACATTACTAATACCTGCATAACTAATACATGTATTACTAATACCTGCATAACTCTAACCAGCAACCAAACGGCTCCATAATGTTTGTTTCAAAACAGCTACAGGTACGAGCAAACAAGTTAGTGAAAAACAACATAAGAATACAAACTTAAACCAGCTATTTGAAAAACCATTTACTCCGAGAACACCAAGAAACACATTGGCTATGGAACCCCAAACCTCAACCTATGCAGATAGCCTAACAAAACTAAGAAAAAATTATATAACCATGTTACGAGAACCTATATTGAAAATATATACAAAACTCAAACCTATTTAAACCGTAATCCTAGATCCACTACAACCAAAGAACCAAATCAAGACTACCTAACCCAAAAATTACAAGGTTATAACAAGTTAATTGCACAATCAAAAACTAACGCCAATTTAGTAAGAACATGTTACAATTATGGACTATTAAATACAGTATATACATAGGATGGAGAACAGATAAGTGGAATACCAGAATTACACAAAACATTCGTCACATATAAAAGAGTTACCAAAAGAAATTTATTTTATATACAGTTTTATACAGCACCAGCGGAGATATTATACGAGGAGATAAAACCTCCAATTCAAGTTATTAAGATAGGATTAACCAAAGACATGATTATACTTGATGATATCGGAAAATAGGAAGAAATACAAAAAATAGAGATACCAAGTTTTTATGCCAATAAAAGAATAATTGGCATATCAACTATTATACAAGAGTTAGAAAACAATTATTTAAACGGAAATGCTATATGGAGTTACTACTCTAGAGACCAGTTAATGATATATTCAAATTCAAGAGAACTAACAAAAGTAGATATGGATGAAGTCCAGTGATGGATTTTATCATTATTAAAACCAGAAGAAAGACCTACGACAAGAGCACTCAA
>NW_006239049.1:973914-974315 GCF_000226075.1 Solanum tuberosum | reverse complement strand
AAAGTAGATGCAAATTATTATGTAAAAGTCTTAAAGTGTACAATAGTAGTCATATTATTGTAAATTAGTTTTCGTGTTATTGTTAAGAAAGTTAGTAGAATAGGAATAAATTATGTAAATTAGTCAACAAGTGTAGGGTATGATGCAGTGCATATTAAAGTTGGTAGGTGTGGTGTGCATTATGAAGTGACAAGTGTAAAGGGGTAGGTATGGGAGGTGTGACAAGTGTAAAGTAGTAGGACAAGTGTAAATTAGTAGGTATGGGAGATGTAAGTGTGTAAGAGTAAGTGCAGTAATTTCCTTTCTATATAAAGGAAGGTACATGTAACATAATGGGCAGGAATTTAAGTAAAAACACTCTCAGAATATTTAAGATATTCATACTTAATAGATAATGGAAC
>NW_006239049.1:973705-973814 GCF_000226075.1 Solanum tuberosum | reverse complement strand
CAGATATTATACACCAATGATAGATACGGGAGCAGAATCTAATATATGTACATACAATTGTTTACCAGAAGATAAATGGAAAAAATTAAAAACACCGATAGTAGTAACA
>NW_006239049.1:970890-973373 GCF_000226075.1 Solanum tuberosum | reverse complement strand
TTATTAGAAAAATTTATACATATCATAGAATACTCAGGTGTAAGCCTAAGTAAAAAGAAAGCAGATATAATGAAAAAGCAAATAAAATTTTTAGGAATACAAATAGACAAGAATGGAATAAAAATGCAAACACACATAGTACAAAAAATAATTAACTCAAATGAACAACTAGATACAAAAAAGACATTACAATCATTTCTAGGACTAGTAAACCAAGTAAGAGAATACATACCAAAATTAGCAGAGAATTTAAAACTATTACAAAAAAAATTAAAGAAAGATGTAGAATACAAGTTTGATAGAAAAGACGAAACACAAATACAAAAAATAAAACTATTATGTAAGAACCTACCTAAACTATATTTTCCAGATGAAAACAAAAAATTTACTTATATAGTAAAATCAGACACCAGTGAAAAAGTTATGGAGGACTCTTAAAATATAGGTATGATAAAGAAAAATAAGAACATCATTGTAGATATTATTCAGGAACATTTACTAATACAAAAAATACGATGGGAAATAAATAGGAAAGAATTATATTCAGTATATAAATGTTTACTATCATTTGAACCATATATTGTATATAACAAATTTATTATAAGGACCGATAATACACAAGTAAAATGGTGGCTAACAAGAAAAATACAAGATTCGGTAACTACGAAAGAAATAAGAAGATTGATATTAAATATATTAAATTTTACATTTACTATTGAAGTGATAAAAACTGACAAGAATGTTATTGCAGATTACTTATCAAGACAAAGCTACATAGACTGAAAAAGAAAATACTATAGAAGAAATACTCAAAGCTATGAACCTACTTTGCACAAAAGTAGAAAATATTGAGAAAGAGCTACAATAAATACGAAGTCAACAGCATGACTATAAAAATGCGGAGTTAAGTCCATCGGAAGACTTTAAAAATCCAGATCTAAAAGGTGACATTGGGAAACACCTTAAAACCCATAATGTTTGTTTAAAAACAGCTGCAGGTACGAGCAAACAAGTTAGTGAAAAACAACATAAGAATACAAACTTAAACCAGCTATTTGAAAAACCATTTACTCCGAGAACACCAAAAAACACATTGGCTATGGAACCCCAAACCTCAACCTATGCAGGTAGCCTACAAAACAAGAAAAAATTATATAACCATGTTAGGAGAACCTATATTGAAAATATATACAAAATCCAAACTTATTTAAATCGTAATCCTAGATCCACTACAACCAAAGAACCAAATCAAGACTACCTAACCCAAAAATTACAAGGTTATAACAAGTTAATTGCACTACCAAAAATTAACGCCAATTTAGTAAGAACATGTTACAATTATGGACTATTAAATATCGTATATACATATGATGGAGAAGAGATAAGTGGAATACCATAATTACACAAAGCATTCGTCACATATAAAAGAGTTACCAAAGGATATTTATTTTATATAAAGTTTTATACAGCACCAGTGGAGATATTATACGAGGAGATAAAACCTCCAATTCAAGTTATTAAGATAGGATTAACCAAAGATATGATTATACCTGATGATATCGGACAACAAGAAGAAATACAAAAATAGAGATACCAAGTTTTTATGCCAATAAAAGAATAATTGGTATATCAACTATTATACAAGAGTTAGCAAACAATTATTTGAATGGAAATGCTATATGGAGTTACTACTCTAGAGACCAGTTAATGATATATTCAAATTCAAGAGAACTAAGGAAAGCAGATATGGATGAAGTCCAGCGATGGATTTTATCATTATTAAAACCAGAAGAAAGACCTACGACAAGAGCACTCAAGCAGGATTTATTTCGCCAGAACTATTAACCATATATTGCAAGCTAATTGGACACAAATACCCTGATCATCTATGTTCAAAATGTAATGGAGAAGACAACGTGATTCTCGATGTCCAGCTAGAATAAAGACAAAGAAGATAAAGACAACTAAAGAGATAAGGCAGAGAAGATATATTTGGCCAAAAAATCCAAAAGCAAATAGTGAATAGTATTATTATTGTAAATTATTAGTCTTATTGTAAGAAAGTGTAGTGTAAAATAGTCAACAATGTAGAATGCATATTCAAAGTAGTAGGTGTGGTGTGTAGGGACAAGTGTAAAGAGGGTAGGTGTGGTAGTGTAAAAAAGTCATAAAGTAAATAGTACTATGTAAGAAATTCATGAAGTAGTGCATTATTGTGCATTATTGTACATTAATGTAAAGATATGATAGAATTTGTAGGTGCAGTAGATAAGATTTCCTTTCTATATAAAGGAAGGAAGATGTAACATAAAAGACAGACTTTGAATAAACGAAGCACTTTCATAAAATACACTCTCTCAAATATTTAAAATACTTCATAGATAATGGAGCAACCCTCAGATATCATGGATAAGCAAGAGGTAAAGGTATATTGTTCAAAAAATATGCAGATCTAATTTCATATATTCCTGAATATCATATAT